>NC_056732.1:116900772-116903272 GCF_019279795.1 Protopterus annectens
AGTTGTGTCTTTGTAGAGCACTATCCTACTTGCTGTCCCTAGAATAAATCTGTCTGCTTTATACAAAATAATGCACAGCAAACACATATTGGTAACCAGATTTTACAATCATGCTAACCTACTGCTTTAAAATATATCACATGACATTTCTTCCAGAATAGAGTTATAAGATTATTTATGTTTGTCAATCAGATGAATTAAATGAGTTATAGTAAAGTATATGTTTGGAACACAAATTTTAACACAGATTATTATGCTGCTGTTAAGTAGATTTTCAAAAACATTTAAATAAATGTTTCATTTTTTATGCCTTCTAAAATAAGACATTTACTTACTACAAGAAACTACATCATTTAAACTCATTAAAACTGACATATTTTATGAACAGAGTATTTTTCCTGAATCTGTGGTGTGTCAGTGTGATAACCTTGTCAATGTTTATACTAACTGCTTTCAGTTTCTCTGTAAGAATTCTGTGATTTGAAGATTCTGAGGTAACTCAAGGACATTGTGCATAAGACAGCCCACATCCCAGATTGTCTCTCTTAACATTTTGGCGGGAAACTTATTAAAAACTAGTGACAAACATTCATTTAGCAGTGTAAATGCATCTAAACATGACAGAACCTCCACAATGTATTCCACAGATCATCACAGCCTCTATGCAAGTGAAATTAAACTCAAAATTACCAACAAGCAATAAAACTCAGCATTCTTCTCCCAACTCAATTTTCATACAAATCCTATTATTCACTGTGCCCACACAGTCAAAAGCATTTCTATATATTAATAAAGAAAAGAAAAGAGAGTAGAAAATAAAAGGGAGTGAGGCAGAAATAAAAAATGTAAGAGAAAGCTGTAAGAAGTATATACAATGGAATGTTACTTACTGTTTATATTAATAGAGTTAAAAATAAAACATATTATTTACTCTTATTTAATTCTGATTATTATTAGTTAAAGCATGACAGATTATTTACAAACAAGCATAAGCAGTATAATCAAGAAAGTATAATTAGAAATAGCATTTGAAGAACTTATAAACTTTTACAAGAAATAAATATGTTATTATTCTATTAATGATATTTTCATTACTGTTCTCTCCCTGCCCTCCCCCACCCTTTACCCACTACATAATCTAAATAGAATGTCATTGTTTAAACAAAAAAAATAAAAAAAGAAGAAGGAAAAAAAGATAAAGATAAAAAATGTATCAAATTACTAACCTTACTTTTTTCAGAAAGAAAAACAAATCGAGTCACAGCCTGCCATTAAATCCTCAGGCATTTTGACTGGTTATGAAACAAAACATTTCTTTGCACATAGAGAATAACTTTGATTAAATCTTTTCCAAAATATTTGTGGCTTTCTGGAAATGCAGGAACTATATTCAAAAAGATTAATAATGAACTAAAATGATGAGAGAGAAAAACATATAACAAATCATTTGTTTTTAGTCTCTTCTTCTTCTCTGAAGTCTTCCAGGAAGCTTCAGTTGCCAATCTCTTTAATGAAGAACTAGCCCATTCCATTTCTTCTATTTTATCCAAAATCCGTTTTTCTTTGACAAACAGTAAAGCAGAGTCTAAATCATCGAAGACCTTAGGACCATCAGGAAGGAAGATTTTAAGCTTGGCAGGAAACAGAAGGTATGTTTTAAACTGTGCTTTTTTAAGCTCCCTTATTAGTGGCAGAAAAACTTTTCTTTTAGCAAATACCATGGAAGAATAGTCATTGTCAAAACGCACAGTTGTCTCATTAAACTTAACAGGAGCTTTAGCCCAAGCAGATTTAAGAACCATCTCTTTATCAAAAGATGATAGAAATCTAACTATAACTGATCTAGGATAGTTTTTGTTAGAGTTAGTATTAGCTATAGATCTATGTGCTCTTTCGATACCAAAAGAGAATGCTTCTGGTAAATCTAAAGTTTTAGGGAGCCATGTTGTTAAAAAAGAAGTAATATTGTTACCTTCAATATTTTCTGGCACTCCAAAAATCCTAATGTTATTGCGCCTAGATTTATTTTCCAGGTCATCCAGCTTTGTTTGTAAATGTGTATTTTGTTTCAGCAGAAACTCAATGTTGATTTCCTCTTCTTGTATTTTATTTTCCATGTCATTCACAGCTTCTTCTATGCCTGTCATCTGGATCTTCTGTTGTTGCAGGTCCATATGTAACAAGTCTATTTGTTTTGTAGTTTTTCTATGAAAGTGTCTATTTTAGTATCCATTTTATCCATCTTAGCAGTAAGTTGCTGGACTATAATTATCAGAGACTGAAGTTCTTTCTTGATGCTGGAGTCTTGAGAATTTGTCTTACTGGAACTCATTTCAGACTGATAAACTGACAGGAAAATTTCCAAAGTAATTTCTGACAGGAATATTATTAAGATTTCCTTTCTTTTTTAGATATAGTTCAAGAACTATATAAAACAAACATATTTAGAAAGAAAATTACTTCAAGAATTAATTTTTTAAGTAATTAATTCCTGTCAATG
>NC_056732.1:116908272-116913272 GCF_019279795.1 Protopterus annectens
TCCAAAATAGCAGGATGCTTCAGAGAACTTTGTGATATGCAACCTCAGATTTCTTTGGGGTCAAGCCCCATACCCTCTTTATAAGTTTTTGACAGTGATTTCCCCCAAGGCAAGGGAGTTTTTCTGGTGGATTTTAGTGTATGGATAAATGTGGTGAAGACATTTAGTGTTCTGTCTCTCTCCTTCTCATTTCCTGATAGCATTTTCATTGGATGCAATGGTTGGAGCTCACCTGGAAACCAGGTTCATTGAGAGTATGTGGCTTCTGTTTGAAAATGAGAATTACATCATTGAAATGCACCCCCCCACCTACCTTACTCATGTGTGCTAACGCTAAATCTGAGCTGTGAGCAGATGAAAAAAAATTGAGTGTTCATGTTTAGGCCAAAGGATTCCCAACCAATCAAGGTCAGAGTCACCAAGAATATTTAAATTGTTTTTATAAATGCATAGAATTAATGTTTAAATGTTTATTAAAATGAGTAATGAATGTACCTAGGGATATAAAAGATGCTATGTAAATATGGGAGTTTGCGCAAAGTATGTCTTGATAAATAACCCATTTAGTATCTGTAGGTCAGTGAAAGATGAAAATGTGTTAATGTGGGCATTTAGGTTATTTTTCACAGAAAAAAAGGGAGTCACTTTTTTTTTATACCTGTTCAGTTACATTTGTGGAAAGAGTAGAGTTTAAATAGGGGAGACTATATCATCCCCTTTAAGCCATGTCTCAACAAGAAGAGTATGTCAAGGTGGTATTACTGCATCAGGCCTTCAAAGCTACTTTGCTGAGGGTACTTTGACAGCTGAGGTAAGCAGTGGTAAGAATTTGAGATGAGTCAATTTTGGAATAATGTTGGTAGATAATAGACAAATGTATGGGGTGGGACCAGGGCTGACTTTCATTTTGCCATCAGTAAGAAGTTCTAGGAATTTTAGATTGAATTTACATAAGATTAATTTTAGGTGCTAGATAATGTTACCTGCAGCTGTATATTACTGAACAAACAGACAGGACCTTTTGTCAGTACATTAATGTTTGGAAAGTGGTTATGGCTTCCAATGTTTGCAGAATGGGAAAAAACTAAATGAAAAAATACATTCACTGAGTAAACTCACTGGATACACAGTCCATTTTCTGGAATAACCTGGGAGCAATGTCTGGTTAAGTGACTTACTTGTTCAGAGTCAAACAGTATGCAAATGTAGGCTATGTCAGTCAAACCTGGGACAGCTACAGGGTCTAAGTGTAGCAGTACATACATGTTGTTTCGGGTTGCAAGGCTATTTTGTAATTACAGTAGTTTAGAAAGAGAAGAGGGGAAAAGAGTATGGTGGGAATAGTCAAGGTAACGTGAAATAGTACAGTAATGAGGAGATGGGTGAATGGTAGTGAAGTGGTTAAGTAATGTAAGAGTAACATGAAAAATGGAAGGTAAAGCTATAGTGAGGTTTCTGAGATGAAAACACTGCAAGGGAACAAAGATATAACAAGTGAAAGTTGACTGATGTGAACACAAGGATGGTTTTGGATGGGTGGCGGGGAGTGACTATAGGGTGAACTCTAAAGTTAGTGTATCTGTTAATTGCGGTGGTGAGTGAGCTTAAGAGGCAATAGTATTGGGAAAAGGGAAAGGAGTCAAACCTCCCACCTTTGATGGGACTAGTAGTAGCAAGCAAGAATAGTAGTAGTGGCACTGTAAGAAAGTAGAAGAGGTGAAAAAATAATATACTACTGCCACTAGGTGAAGGAGAATATTAATTAAGTGTAAGAGAAAGACAGATATTCAGGACAAATGCAGGGCCAAACAGCAGACCCTTCTACAACTGGCCAACTGCCGCCAGTAGAATATGGGTGTAAGTATTGTAAAGAGTAAAGTCAGAGGATCAGCAATAAGAGTCTTCTCTTGATCTCACTACTAGAAGAGTGAATTTTGTTTAAGAGAATAGAGAGAAAAGAAGACATGTTCTGCTACTGTCACTCGTAGCAAAGTTATAAATGTAAAATAGATTAGAAGGCAATCAAAGCTTTCACCATTGACAAAAGTTGGGTTAATAGGCTCTATGTTACAGAGTGATAAATCCTTGACTGCTCCCTTCATGACCCACGTTTTGCTAGTAACTAGGGTGCTGTAAGCCAGGTGGAAGAGTGTGGGAGTTGAATGGCCAATGTTCACATGATGACCCAGGAAGGAGGGAGTAGTGATTTTGATCAGCCCATTGCCACATGTAAGTGGAGGCTTAAAAACAGTGATAATAACTACATGTTGGCTTGGTTTTACCAAGATGATGATGGTAGTTCTCTGCAGCATGAGTGTAGTAGCATGTATTCATTGATTAAGGGTGTAGCAGAGCATACCTCAGTGGTATGGGAGTTGACATCAGCCTTCAGGTGGAGGGGTTAGGGCTGCAAACAGAAAAGCCCTGATGACTGTCTGAATACAGCATCTGTAATCAACACTTGCCTCAAAGGAAAGAAATGGTCCAGGAACAACTCTCATACTCTAAAGAATGAATGTGCCAAAAGAATGTAAGGAGGGCTTTTAGCAGGCAACAGGCACACAAAAGTAATTAGTTAATAAAAAAGCAGATGCTTTAAGTAGTTTTGGGGATAGATGGTGAAGTGGATAATGAAAAGGTTTATAGCAATCTTCAGTAAAAAAAGATAGTGTCAAAGATCTCATCTTTGATGAAAGAGTTTCTAGACATCTTGGAGTCTAGGAAGCAATAACAAACTTTTTTGGAAGTGCAGTATGTGCTGGTGAAGTGAAAGGTAAATGGACTGACCCGACACTTGCAGCAGCTGGAGAGGCCACAAAAGTTCCTCACCAAAAGGATAAAGGGTCTCAAACAGTGAAATTAGGCAGATGGAGTTTTAAAGGTAAGATGGAGGGAAGAGCAGGAAATATTCAAGGGAATATTGAGAATGTGGTCAAGAGTAGTGTTATAGTGTGAGTGGTGGGGTGGCTATAAACAGCAGTTAAATTAAAATTATACTGAGGCAAGAGTAAATAAGTAGAGAGTTTTGAGGAGTAAGCTCTATTGCTGTTGAGTATTTTTTGTGTTCCCAAGGAAGATGAGGCAAGCCTGCATATTGTAATGATACTACTACTTGAGAGTGAGAAGCAGAGGGACTGAGCAAGGAAAAGAGGTTGAGGACTGACTGAATATGGTCAAGCTAGGAAGTAAAGACTGGATTAAAGTGGATGAAGGGTTATACAACTATGCTAGCATGATTGAAAGCTAGACAGATGTAGTATGATGAGAAATATGTAGACTGATCAGATATGCTTACAAGCTAGGTGGGCGAGGTAATGATCTGAAGGAGTTTTCTGAGCTATAGAAGTAAATGGGAATGGAGGCAGGCTAGGGGAACTTAGCAGAATGGGCAGATCCCCTGCTCACTCAGCAAAGCAATAAGTTTATATGGTTATGCAGAGGAACAATCAATATGTTGGGAAATAAAGAAAGAAGAGATAATTTAAACAAGTTACAAGACCGTTAAGAAGTAAACAAAATGTTAAAGGTTTTGCAGAAGTTTTCTGGCAACAAGTAGTATATCAAATAAAATATTTTGACAAAGCCACCATGCAGTATCCTAAATGTAAACTACATTTTAGAAAGATGGGGCAGATAAACCACCACCATTCTAACAGAGAACAGAAAAACCGGGGGTAAGTATCAAATGCTAAGATACAACCAGCATTGTGCCCCTTAGTGACAGCAGAGTAATTGAGAACAAAAACTAGGAGTTCAGGTCAAGGGCAGAATAGTCCCATAAGTATAGGTAGCTAATTCAAGGTTAAAAATGTTACACAATGATCTACATGATATTAGGAACAGTATCCTTCAGTACCACAATATTTTATAATACTTGTGTGCTCAAGGTCTAGTTCATTTACTGATGTGAGGAGAACAATCCTTGTTAACATGAACTAGACTTTGGATGACTTCTGTCAGTAATTACAGCCATGAAGAAGTAAACATTAAAGCAATATACTACCCTTGCCGTACTCACACAGTATATTTTTCACATTTAACAAATAGCAATATAACCACAGTGACTAGCAACACAGGCCTGTAACATTGCAATATCTGTTCATACTTATTTGTGAGTGCATTATAATTACTAAGAAACAGTCAATAAAGCACAAAATTGTTATACTCTTTGTGTTAAGGATATAATTTTAAAATGCCCAACATGCTATCAATGGCATATGGGATACGGAGAGCTAAGAAAATTTAAAAAACTAAAGGAGACACAGTAGGGTGGAAGCCTGTTCCATTGTACAATAGAGTTTGCAATTGAATGCCATAATTTTGCAAAGTTAAAGACAATGTGCTGGAAGCTAAGGGTAAGCAAAAAGATAACCAGAGGCAATGTATAGTACTGCAGTAGGAGAAGAAACAGGAACGACTTGCAATTTTCCCTTTGTTTACCCTACTCCTGGGGAAGAATTATCCATTTCCACTCATGCAAAGGAGACTACTGCTCATTGGGAAGCAAACAAAAAGAGTTAGTTTATACAAAATGCAAATTCTGCTAACAACAAACAAACAAGAATGTTAAGAACTTTCCAGAATTTATTTCGAAAAGAGTTTATCAGGTAATGTCATGGGAGTCTGCTTGGGGCTTAAATTATTCTGACAAAACCATCATGTAATACCCTGACAGGAAGTTGCATTTTAGACGGGTTTGGGACTCAAATCAGCAATTTCTTCCAGGGAGAAGAAAAACAGAGGCTAGGCACATAAAGCTAAGATAGAATCATCACACATGCACCTTAGTGAGAACAGAGTCAGGAACAGTAAAAAATTAATGAAAGAGCACTCCCTTTATTGCAGGTATTCAGATATTCCACTTTTGGGGAGTCTGTAGGAAACATCTTAGTTAATATTAGGAATAGTGCCAGTGCCATGATATTTTACTTTTTTGTGTCCTCGAGATTCTTTTCATTTACTGAGATTTGTTGGGGGGGGGGGGGTGGCTGAAGCCATTC
>NC_056732.1:116918272-116963272 GCF_019279795.1 Protopterus annectens
ATGAGAGGGAGGACAGAGGAATTTATGAGGATGCAAGGAGTAGAGGTGGTGAAGGTGGATGAGTTTAAATACTTGGGATCAATAGTTCAGAGTAATGGTGAGTGTGGAAGAGAGGTGAAGAAGAGAGTACAGGCAGGATGGAGTGGGTGGTGAAGAGTGTCAGGAGTGATTTGTGACAGACAAGTACCAGTAAGAGTGAAAGGGAAGGTCTACAAGAGGGTAGTGAGACCAGCTATGTTATATGGGTTGGTGACAGTGGCACTGACAAAAAGGCAGGAGTTAGGATGTGGCAGAGTTAAAGATGTTAAGATTTGCACTGGATGTGACGAGGGTGGACAGGATTAGGAATAAGTATATTAGAGGGTCAGCCCAGGTTGGACGGTTTTGAGACAATGCCAAAGAGGCAAGATTACGTTGGTTTGGACATGTGCTGAGGAGGGATGCTGAGTATACTGAGAAAAAGATGCTAAGGATGAAGTTACCAGGTGGCAGGAAAAGAGGAAGGCCTAAGATAAGGTTTATAGATGTGGTGAGAGAGGACATGGAGGTGGTTGGTGTGACAGAGCAAGATGCAGTGGACAGGAAGAAAAGGAAACAGATGATCCGCTGTGGCGACCCCTAATGGGAATAGCCGAAAGATGATATATATATATATATATATATATATATATCTATATATATATATATATATATATATATATATATATATATATATATATATGTGTGTATATATATCTCTGTCTATATATATATATATATATATATATATATATATATATATATATATGTATATATATATATATATATATATATATATATATATCTACATATGGGTCCCCTTTAGTAACTTGAAATCCCATTTAATGGAAACCCAAAAGATCAAGATGAAAATCCCGACATTCAGGAAGACTGAAAATCCGGAACACTGACAAATCACTAGCAGTAAGTAACCATATAGCCAGCATGCTGACCTTTGCCCCTTACCTATGTGATAGTGTAATCTCGGAGTTGGTATATGGGGAGTGGGGGGGCAAAGCCCCCCAAATGGGTGGGTGTTTTTGTGCTTTCGTGTTAGTGTGTTTATGGGTTGGGCAATCAGTTACTTACCGTTAGTGTTTTGTTGGTGTTCTGCTAGATGGTCTGCCTTTCTGGATGCTGGGTTTTTCATCTCCGTCTTTTGGATTTCAGGTTTCTAAAGGGGATCATTATATATATATATATATATATATATATATATATATATATACACTACTGAAAACTTCCGAACTGTTAAAAACAAAACTAGAAATCCAATGAATAGACGCTTAGCCAGAACTGTTATTTGCTGAGCGCTTTCGTTCGCTTTATTGATAACAGTCGAACTTCATCAGTGCAAAATTACATTACATTCTATTCCTCTATGTGCCATGTCTGAACCTACCTCTGCTTTAGAATGTTTCAATACAAAACTAACCAGAGTGCAGGATACGTTGTACTCCCTTACAAAAGCAGTGTTGCACATAGCTTTTATTGGATATTAAAAACAATATTAACTCCAGAGATTCAACCTAGAAGAACTGGAAAAGGAACCACAACAATACAGAAAAGAAACAAGAATTGCAACAAATACTGCAGAAGTCCTGTACCTTAGACAGAAACAGTAAGCAAACTGGTCTGGACCGAATCAGTTTTGGAAGGAAATAAAATGCTTAACTTGGACGTTAAATAACTTGAGTTACCAAGAATGAAACTTAACAAGGACTTCCAAGATACCTGCACACTGATCAACAGTTTAATTTCAATTCTCCAAGTATGAGAAAAAAAGCTGAGAGATAAGGAAAAGTAACTCTGCCAGATTTGGTAAAATCAGTTACTGGCTAGTAAGTTCACAGCCTGGATGCTAGCTAAGAAGAAACTTAGAGAGCCAGAAAAAAGTCAACTAGAAAAGTTGAAGAGAAAATACTGACTGGGAAGAATCTTGCAGCACTTCAACAAAAAGCAGTTCAACCTCCAGCTTTGGTATAAGACATGGCTTTCAGTAATCTAGAGGAGAAAAAAAACAAATGTGCTCAGAACTGATTGAAATAAAGTTCTGAAGGGGTATATCAACTCAAAAGAAACAGAGGGTTTGAAAAACATGAATGAAGCTTTAAACAGTTATTTGGATGAACTGATAAAACTGCAAAAATCAGAAGTCAAAATGAAGAAAAGACTAACTGGGTATGAAACTGCTCAAGAAGAACCATTTCAAAAAATGACAGAATTAGAGAATATAGCACACAGGGAGAACCAATATTTTACTGTTTGCCAGATAAACTGGAAGGAAGAGACTGTATTACTTTTATTAAAGCACAAATAAACAACTGGGCTGGTATTCCACTGGATTTATTAACTGAGCACATCATGTGTGTATGCTCTAAGCAGGCAAGACCTGTATTAATAAAGATCCAATCATACCAGCAGAAAGAGGTGATCCTGACAAAACTGTGGAATGAAAGCAAAGTATTAAAAATTGGAGCTAGTAAAGTGTTTATGAAAAATGATTATTCACTGTACACCAAGCAGAAGAGAAGCAAATTTATCCAAGCAATCATGGGATGTCAAGCGGCAGGTGTGAGATTCCAGCTGCTGTATCCAGCTGTCTTCAGAATATTTTTCCTCGAGGATCAAAGTCATTTTTGATGTAGAACAAGCTGAGGAGGAAATACAAAAGTTTGTCCAACAAAAAGGGAGCCATCAAACAGAAGGAGACTCTGCTTCTCATTCTTCTGACAGTAAAGTGCATAGAGACTTTACCAGTGAAACATTTTCCAGTATTCCAAAGGAAAATGCTTGAGTGTTGGAAAAAGCACAAGAGTTGACTAGAAGAATCAGAAGTACCTTGGACTTGAACTGGAGTCTGGGGTTGGGAGATGGAGATGAACAAGACCAGCAACATTGAAATTAGTGAATAAATGTGAGATTATAAAGCATCGGTCACATTTATGAAATATGGCTTTACAAAAAAAAAAGTACAAAAATTGGATTTTTGTTGACTTTGTTAAACATGTGGGGGCCTGAAAAGCATATATCACACTTCATGTCATTAATGTTTAGAAGAACACTAAAAGGAAAGAAAAAAGTATCTGTAAGTAAAATGTTTTTCTTCTTGAAAATATTTCCATTAAAAATGTCATGATGTAAACTGCATGTTATATAGTAATTTCAGATGTTTTATGTAATAAAGATGCTAAAGTAAAGAAGTACATTTTTTCTTTTTTTTTTTTTTTTTGTAGTTAGAAGAAATGTAGACATTACATTGCAAAAAGAGAAGAAAGGCTAAACCAAAACTATGCTTAAGTTAATATGCTGTAATCTTGGGTTGTTGAGGTGGGGGATTGGAGTAAAAGTGCATGGATAGCAGTATATGTAGAGTTATGTTTTTTTCTTATTTTTGCATCAGTGAATCTCTGGATTAAATCCCTTGGCTTAATCTAATAGCAATTATTTTTGTGTGCACGCAAGGAAATAAGAAAACACTGAGTGTAAAGAAAAAAGTTCCTTTAGCTAATAAATGTTCAGTGTGAATTAAGAAGTCTGTTGTTCTTATGTTTCCATGGAGACAAGCTGACTACAGAGGCAGGCAATAACAGCCTGACCACTTTTCTCAAGACTAACAGTTAATAAAGCATTTAAGCTGCTTTTCATATCAGGGAGGGGAATAAAGATTAGACAAAAACAGACAGCAATTACTGAAAATAGGAGCACATGTTGTAACATGTGCTTTAGCATGAAAACACTTTAATATTAGGCTAGGTAATGCATATGGGTACAGTTGTCAATTTTGGGCAATTGTTCCTATCAAGAAGGTTAAACTTATTTATTTAAAGATGTACATAGTTATGTTTATCTGTTTTAAGTTAACAAGCTATGGGAGTATACTGGGGTGTGTGTTTTTAGGGTTTTCATTAAAACAAAAAGTCTTGTAAAATGTGGCTTAGGTTCATGTGGAAATGTCAAGAGTAAAAGACCAACTTGCCAAACATTAGTGGGTGCATGTAACACAAAAGCTTGAAAAACACATTTAAAAAGCTGTCATATATAATAGATATGAAAAATAACTTCATACCATAAAACCCATATTGTTTTGGAATGTGAATGGATTTACCAATAAAGACAAAAGGTAAGAGTTAAGACAGGAGGAGATGACATAAAAATGGTGATGTACAATCAATCTACAGGAAAATATCCAGGAATAGATGATATTTCCATGGATGTTTGGAAGATAGGAGGGAAGAAAGTGATAAAGCTCCAGAAGGTTTTATTTAACATCATTTTAGAAGGAGGGGAAGCACCAACATCCTGGAAAAAAGTTGTGGTGGCTGTAATACCTAAAGATAGTAAACACCTATCAGACTTAGCTTCATATATGCCTATGTCAATTTTAAACCATGATCATAAAGTATTTACATCTATAATAGCTAAAAGAATGGCAAAGGTGTTTCCAAAATTGATAGATATGGAACATTGTGCTTTTGTGGAGAGGAGACAAACATTTGACAACATTAACAGAACAATAATGATTCACAGGGAAGCAAAGTGTAAAAAAATACATCTGTTGCTGGTGGGTCTTGATGCAGAGAAAACATTCAACAGAGTAAGCTGGGATTTTATGAGTAGTTCAGTGGAACCATTTGCATTCCCTTATACAAGAATGGGGTTAATTAGAACGATACTTGAGGGATTGGAGATCATTTTCTCTGACAAGATGTGTCTGGACAGAGGAACCAGGATGGGTGTTCTCTTTCCCCTTTGTTACTTGCTTTATATTTAGAGCCATTGGCAAAGAAAATAAGGGACTCAGAAATTCAAGGATATATTTTTGATATGGTAATCAAGAAAAGTTGGCTTTATTTGCAGACAGTATTATTCTGTACCAGATAAGACCAGAAAAGTGACATTACAGTGCTGTTGAACATCTTGAGATATTTTCAAGTCTTTTGGAGATATAAAATTAATGAAGATAAAGCAAAGGTTATAGCTGTAAACTATGTATCTGTTCACAAATTGGTCCAGCAATACCCATTTTTATGTGGGCACAATAAAATTATGTATTAAGGACTATGGACTAAAATGATTCTGTTATGACAGCTAAGAGTATGAGGGAAGAGACTAAACAAATGATAATACAAAACTGAGAAGCTGGAAGCCCTTTTTTATGGGTATGGATACAGGCAGTGAAAATGGTTTTAGTCCCTTTAGTTTTATATTATAAGTCAAGCATATTTTTATCAAATAGAGAAGTTGGGGACAGTAATTAATAAAGAGTTGAAGGAATGTATCTGGGAGAGGAAGAGGGCATTGTTCAAGTAGGATAAACGGACTCTTCCAAAATAACAAAATGGTTTAGGATTACCTGATTTGAAGGGATATTTTAGAGTTACATAGTAAAGGTTCACATACATAACACAAGCAAAAAGCTATAATTCAAAGTGGAAAATGATGATGATGAAATGGGAAATTCAAGAAATAAGGAGAGAATGGGATTTCAGATGAAGATCCCTGTGGGGAATAACAACTGCTGTACAGAATATTGTATTCATAAAGTAGCAGAAATTATTCTCAGAACTAAACCAACTCAAGAATGGAGAAAAGTGGTTTTATTGGTATGAATGACAACAGTTAGAGATAAAATAAATATAATGGAGTGGGCTTGAATTTACTGGAGAAAACTGGCAAAGGAACCAAGGTATTGGGAGAAAATAACTAAAGAGGGAAAGTTAATATAATAAGAGGAGGCCAAGAAGACATTTAGACTACAGGCTGGAGTCTGCTTTCCTTATTGGAGATTGATATAGGAGTATAGGCAAACAGAAAGAGGTAGGGGAATTCTAAGTGAAAGAACTGCTCTGTTTTCATTTTTGTTGCACCTAGATGGAAGTTGCTGTTCAAAGGTCTAATTAGTAGGGCATATAAAATATTGCATAATAATTGTAGGAATCACTCAGTGAAGGTTAGAAAATATTGGAATGGGATATTGGATAAGTAATTCACAAGGAATCAATGAGAAGGCATATGTATGGCTCCCAAGTATGCAGAAAAATCTCAGAGATTTAGGAATTGTCCTTGACAATGTTTGCATAGGTATTTCTATACCCCAAGTAGACTCCAAATAATTTTTCCTCAGTTATGTGGCAAATGTTAGAAGTGTGATGGGGAAGAAAGAGGTAACTGGAAACATATGTCGTAAGAGTGTAATGAGCTGGCAGACTTCAGAAATTCTCTTCAGAGTACTCTGTCAGATATATTGGATGAGCAAAGGGATAAAGGTAAGGAAATTATGTTTTGAGCTGGGATACAGGATCAGAATTGCCTACACAAAGTAAGGTCTTTATAAGTTTAATTCTGGTGGCTACCAAAAAAAGCAGTTACTAGAAAGTGGAAATATTGTAACAGAGATAAAAGAACTGGAAGTGGGATCTTTAGGAAAGGTAGGAGCAAATTACTTAGAAAACATTTGCTGGAACAATACATTCAGAATAATGTTTTTGGAGGAGGAGTGAGATTTACAGAAAATAAGGAATTGAGCAATGTATGTAATGTTGGATTGATGATAGTTATATAAAAAACATATGTGATGTATAATGTTTATAATTTGGAACATGTTAATATGGTTTGTTTTGTTTTATATAAATGTATGTTTGCCATTGTCTTAAGTGATAATTCAATAAAGATTTTAAAAAAGAATGAACCCTTAACATTGAATCATTCCACTTTTGCTAATGATTTTGCTCACTTTTTGCATTCGACCATAACTGACTTAAATAAAGCTTTTCGAACAATTCACTCCAACTAACGAAGAACAAGAACCTTCATCTCCTGATTTATACCCCCTAGCCTCTTACGCAGCAACCTTTCACATCTCTGAAACTTCATTACAACAGACAAAGTCCCTACTTCTCAAGCTCAACAATTCAGGATCTTAATCCAGCAGTCTTTATCCCACCTACCTAAACCTCGCAACTGAAAAAAATCTCTAAACCTCTCATTCATATTTTTAATCTCTCTCTCTCTCACTTCAGGCACAGTCCTACTAGCATTCAAGCACCCAGTTATAATCCGTCTACCTAAAGTCGTGTCTCCTAATGAGTTGAAGGGTTGTAGACCTATTTATACCCTGTGTCCTATTACCATCATATTTGAAAAACATGTATACAAGCAACTACTTAAGCACATTAACATCTATGGCCTGTTATGTGATGCATAGCAATGCTTTTGCAATGTCTTCACCATCTTTTACTGCCCTGGTAATAGCCACACTGATACCATTTTCTGCAACCTGAACGAGGGACTTGTTGACATGACAAGGGCTTTTGAAACAGTCAACCATGCCTTTCTGCTCAACAAACTCAAAAGACTAAACTTTGGACATAACAGTATCTACTGGTTTCGCAAATATCTAAAAGACATTACCTTGCAAATGTGTAGCAATGTCTCATCCTGTACTGCTGGTAAACTGAATACAGATGTACCACAATGATCTGTGATAGGTTCTCTTCTCTTCTCTCTGTCTTTGTTAATGATCTCCCACCAGAATTACCAAATCTTAAATTAATAATGTATGCTAATGATATTCTGCTCCTGAAACCCAGTTTTAGCCACTATGACCTGCAAACCTAGTTACAAGGCAATTTCACTCAGGTATGTACCTTGATCCACTAATAACAAACTACTAATTAATCCCAAGAAAATCAATGTCATGGTCTTTGTCTCAGCCAAGAAATTGCCCACTATTCTTCCTATTCTCTTAACAGATCTTAATGGGAACAGAATAGCTAATGTCACTGAAAAGAGGTACCTAGGCCAACTGTTTGACCCTACCCTTTCCTTTACCACACACACAGATTTTTTAACTAACAAATTCCTTGTTCAATTAAGACTGTGTTACAAGACCAGTCACCTCCTTTCACCTGCTGCCTACAGGGCCATTGCTAAAAAATATTTTAATACCCAAACTTGAATATGGCCTTCATTTTCCCTTTATGCATTCAACCCACAATATTCATAGAATACAGATTGCTGAGAATAAAATCTGCAGATTTAGTCTATTAGCAGATCCCCAGATGCACAATTGCAATTTGCAAAAAAAAATCCAAATGGCTTTCAGTGTTTCATAGGGCCACTTTTCTTCTATGTACTCTAATTTACAAGGTGCTAAAACACAGTCGCAGCCCCCTTTTTAAGACTGAAACTGCCTTTTACAAGACAACCTTTATGTACTCAAAATTACATAGGACAGCACTTTCAATATAGTATGCCCTCCATTTAAAACTGCTATAGGTGCGATTGCCTTCTCTAGAGTGGGACCTGCTACCTGGAACCACTTGCTTACCGACATGAACTATCTAGAAACCATTAAAAGCTTCAAAGATGCACTTAAATAGAATCTCTTTAATGAATCTATCTACAGCTGCTACCATGATAATATCTAGGTAACTTACAATATCTTATCATGAATACTAGAATAAATTTAATAAACTTTTCTCAGCTTCATAATATGTCATCTTATAGGCAAATATTTTACATGTAGATAGGTGTTTGTGTGTTGTATGTATGCTTGCACTGTATTTTATGCACATGTTAGCTTGCATTTTGTGTATACCTTTTTTCAATGCACTCTGACTGGGTCTTTTTGGTTCATAGGTAAGCACTAGGCTTGCTGCCCTTGGGGACCATTTTAAGCCAAGCCAATTTCCATTTTTATGCTCAAATTAACATCCCATTTGGTTAGAGGTTGGCCTTACTCTTCCCATAGTCAATAATTATATATTACCCCTAATGAAATAATTGGGATCATACCATAGATAAACCATTTAAAAGTTGCTTATTTCCATTAGTAGCACAGGGGGTAGTCCTGGGGTGAATTTTCTGTTTCCCATCCACAGATCCAATCTGTACTTGAATATGTGGGCGGGGCAGTGGTGCAGCAGTTAATGTTGTCACCTCACAGCAAAAGGTTCTCTGGTTCGATTCTCAGCTGGGGTGGCTTCTGTGTGGAGTTTGCATGTTCTCCGTGCATTCACGTGGGTTTCCTCCCACAATCCAAAGACATGCATCTGGAGCGTTTCTCCCAGGGCCTCCGCCGAAAATAGGCTCTGTCCTAGTTGGACTTTCCCAGTCAACAAAATAATAAATAAATAAATAAATAAATAAATAAATAAATGTGGAGGGATGAACTTTGTTTTATGTGTATTGAGAATCTGTTCCAGAACAGCGATATCCTCTGTGAGATATATTTATCCCACCAAACTGTTCTGTTGATGTTGCAGAAAAGGTTTATATCTATAGACTGAGTATTTCTGATGTCATTTCACTTGCTGATATGCGGTAAATCCATAAGTAGTGGGTCAGATGATGCCTTGTATGCCACATACAAGTCCATCTTAGCAGTCTGTAGGATAATGAGTACAGTGACAGGGCTTTGAGTCAGACCATGTAGGACATGTTGCTTAGGCCTTTTACCTTTTTAGTAAGGTACCTTTGTGGGCATTCCAGTTATTTCTTGTGTCTGGACATATACATGCCAAAGGTGGGAATTATATTTATTGACTGGACTAAAGATGGCTGAGTAAAGGAGACTGCTTTATAGTCAGACCTAACAAGTGACGAAGATAGTTAAGGGACAGTGCAAGATGCCCCCTTATTAGTACGGACAAGATCCAAAATGTTATTTCTCCTAGTGGGTACTCTGACTAATTGTTCCACTGCATTTGCATTGACAAAGTCCAGGAATATCTTTGCTTATGCACAAGTGATGGTGAAGTGGTGTGTTTCCCAGTGTATAGTTGGATAGTTTAGATCACCTAGGAAAATGGTACTGGGTTTAACACTGAGTGATTCTGGTTCATGTAGATAGGTGTGGCTTTCTTATTTTAATTTTTTTAAGTGTTATCCTATCTGCATTCAATCTTACTATGTTCTGAATTTTGCTATGTTCTCGTTTTGTATATAATATTGTTGATTGAAAGAGTGTGATGTATTTTCTGCTCTTTGATCTTGGGTCATGACTGAAAAGGGTCAGTAGATCAGTCCACTTCCAAGTATACAAATAGTAAGTAATCAAATAAATAAATGAATAAATATATAAATAAATAAACTCATTGATTACTGTTTTCCTTAAGAAATCACTGTTGGTGCATTTTCAAAGTGTGCACCTACAGTGATTCCTTTGTTTTGCAAATTTCTGTTTCTTCGCTTTTTATCTGCTCATGCAGTTGGTAGTTAAAAGTTTGTGTGATGTGTAGGTACAAACTACTTTTTAATTTTTTTGTCAGATTGAGTTACAGATGATTTGAACTCAGCAAGTTGAGTCCTTATCTAGCTGGAGCTATAGGGACTCTTAGCTGAAGTACCTTAGCATATGTAGTCTTGAGGAAAGAAGCAGAGGTGGACATAAATGTTTAGCAACTACAGGAGAACTCTAAGATCCAACACAGTACAGTTTTTTGGTGGATCTTAGCAGCGGCCTTTGGGAAGAGGTATTTATTTTAGAAAGGTAGTAGATTAAAATAGGAGAATTCTTGGCAAAGACATATGACCATGCTTACAGGAGCTGGTGGGAGGGCTATAGAAGTAAAAATGCTGTGCAAGCAAGATATTATGTATCATCTAAATAATAACATGCATGTGGTGTGCAGTCAGTATCTGCCATCAGAGTATATATACCTGCCCTGTTTTGCACAGACAGTGCATTTACTTATTCTGAGGATACAGGTATAACAATTAGTAATCCTACTGTGATATTAAGCATGAACCATATAAT
This sequence comes from Protopterus annectens, assembly GCF_019279795.1. Classification (NCBI taxonomy): domain Eukaryota; kingdom Metazoa; phylum Chordata; order Ceratodontiformes; family Protopteridae; genus Protopterus; species Protopterus annectens. The sequence goes on from NC_056732.1 coordinate 116,929,053, forward strand.
TTTAATTTCAAATACAGTAGCTTCTATAGACAAGACATTCTTCTAGTCTGTATAAGTTTTTACCTCATAACCTTTAGATGTGATGTTGTCCTGACACCTTCATTCTTACTAGGTTGGGTTCAGATCCGTTCCTTGGATCTGTCTCCACCTTTATTTTCAAGCTTGAGGCCCCCTGCCAGCTTGTGGCTAAATTCCTATCCCAGCATGCACTAGAACCAGCCCCAGATCATGTTTGTCGCTAAACAAGATTGAACGTTTGTCTGCTAGCTCTGGCTAAGTATAATCCTTTTGATTACTTTTTTGTCTATAATTCTAAAAAATTGTGGATAATTGGATATTTTCTGACTTTTATAGCTGAGTGTGTCTACTCGTAACTTGATATTTTTAGTTTTTGAGCTGTTTCTGACCTTGGCCATCATCCTTTCACTAGACCTTGTATTTTCCCTTCCTGGCTTATGTTAATCTGTAGTTGCCTTATTAGTGGAGCAGTTCATTTAATTTGGAGAACTGTTAGACAGCTCATTTTAGTTAGAAGGCTTTTAATCCTACTGTTCTTGCCTTTCCTTCTCTGTTTGTTACTAGTGCAGTTGCCGTCATAGTATTGCAGTTCGTTTAACTTAGAGAATTGTAACAGGGCCCATTTAAGTTAGAGGGCTTAGTCTTTGTCCTTTCTCTGTGTGTTCTGTGTCAGGGCCCATTTAAGTTTGAGGGTTTTGTCTTTGCTTTTTCCCTGTGTGTTCTGTTTCCTCCATAGTTCAACCCGTTTAAGTTAGAAGGTCCAGCTTACAAAAAAAAAAAAAGTTAAGTGTTGTGGGTTTCCTGTTGTTGTTGTTACCTTAAAATGTCTGGCAAGGAATCTAAACCAATGAGTTTTAAAAAGTATGACAAGGGGAGCAAAAAGATGCCCCTTAGCGATAAACACACTCTTTGTGTTTATTGTCTTGGGGACGTCCATCTCCAGGAATTGTGTTCCATTTGCCATTCATTTAATCATAGAGCACTCCTGGAGAGGAAAATAAGTTGATCCTAAAAGGTCTTCTTAAAACCCCCTTCCCAGAGGCACTGGAAGAAGGTCCAGGTTCATTTAAATCTGATAAGTCTCCTTCTAAATCTGCCAAATCAGACAAATCTGGAAAAAGACCTTCCTCTTCTACTTCATTGGATCTGACATATAAAATTCTTAGACTATCCTCTTTGGATCCGAAGGCTACTGGATCAGACAAAGCTCCATCAGCTCTGACACCTTCTTGCTCAATGCCAGTTGAGTTTGAACTTAGGAGCCTGTCACTGACCTTGGAACCGATCTCTCCTATTTTGAGATCTCCCATACTACAAAGATGAAATCTCCCACCCCCTTAACCCGGTCTTCAAGGAGCCTTTCTGATGATGACATGGATCTGGGTGATACAGAAGCTCTTACAGACACCGGCACTGGCCAAATTACTGTTGGATCCGACCCCACAGGGCTTTGGATCCTGCATCCACCTCCTCTGCTCCAAGTCATCCTCCGATCCAACCTCTGGCTTTGGATTCGTAAGGTCTGGAGTTGGTATTAGTTGATTTAAGTTGAGAGAGTATCTCAAGTAGGAAGGGAAGGAAATACGTTTTCTTAGGGTTAAGGATTAGTTGATTGTTTCTGAGCTATTTTTCAACAGAGATAAAGGAATTCTGTGTTAGTGTGTGTAGTTCAGAGATAGTATTGGAGATAGATAAGAAAATAGAGTTATCTGCATATTGTATTACAGATGAGAGACAGCAGGCTGAATGTAGGTTGTTGGTAAAAATGTTGAAAAGGAGCGGTCCAAGTATGGAGCCTTGGGGTACTCCTGTATAAACAGCAAGGAAGGGTGAGACAGCCTGCTGCCATCTAACAACTTGTTTTCTGCCAGTAAGGTAGGATTGGAACCAGCCAAGAGTAGGAGAGAGGTTTAGGTCTGAGAGTTTGTTAAGAAGGATGGGATGAGACACAGTGTCGAAGGCTTTAGAGAGATCAAGGAATAAACAGGAGATGAGGAGGTTGTTGTCCCTAGCTTCTGCAACCTTTTGAGTAAAGGTTAGTAAGGCATGGCCACTCTAATTACATTTAAAGCATCTAACCATTGATCATGGACTTGTACCTGAACTAGTGGCTTCCCTTGTTATTGTAGACTCTGTTGGGGTGATTTAGGCTACCTGCCATGAGTTGCCTTATATCCATGTGCAGCACTGGGCATCCCCTTCTTATGCAGTGATACCCTACTTGCTAAGTAGAGATTCCCTTTTCTCCCCAGCTCATCTGCAGAGTTACATTGTCGGTCTGCCAAACAGATTCTCATATCATCTGGCAAAGTGCTAAGAGCTTGTTCCCTCACCAAAAGTGGTGACCTGACACCCACTCACCCATCTATTAAGGTAAGTGCTTAACTCAGCAATATAATCATATACACTTCCATCTGCCTTGTGTCTATGCTCACTATTTTTTTCTATAAGCTTCAGGTGTCAACTTAAAAGAGTCTAGCAAACCTTTTACTTTTTCATAGTTTAAAGTCAGTATCAAACAATTTAGAAACATCAGTTACAGCTTTAACATGGACTAAGGGGGTCAAGAACCGTACCCAGAGCTCTTGGTCAATATCATACTGTTTACATGCCCTTTCAAATATATGAATAAAACTATCAAAATCAGTATCATTTTTAAATTGTGGAAGAAATTTACTGGCCTTTATTGATTCTGGGGTCCGGTTATTCACTTCCCCATTATCTTCATGACTCTGACAAAGAGTCAGCATCTCCCTTTCATGCTGACACTGCTTCTCCTTTTCTTCAGCCTCCAAATGTTGCAATTCATGCTGACACTGCTCCTCCTTTTCTTCAGCCTCCAAATGTTGCAATTCATGCTGATGCTGCTTCTCCTTTTCTTCAGCATCAAAAGCTGCAGTCTGTTATTTTCTTTGATCTTCAAATGCCGGTCTGTCTTCAGTCTCCAAACATTTGGCCTCCAGTTCGTGTTGACACTGCTTCTCCTTCTCTTCAGCCTCCAGACATCGCAGTCTCTTTTCAGTCTCCAGTTCAAGTTTCTTTAACTCCAGGTGGATTTTTAAGTCCGCTGATAAAAAGATGAACTGTCCTATTTACGAAGGCTGTACATCTCCATCACTGGGCTGGCTATCTCCCTGTTTCTTGGACCAGGCTGCAACTATGATTAAAGCTGAAACCATATCCTTTTTACTCAGGCTGGGAAGCACCATTCCTTTGGCTTTGTACACCTTGGCCAACTGGTTCTTTGCCAGCTTGCTATAATCCTCTGCTGACATCTTTGTCTGTTTTCCCTGACTGAACTAACAAAAATAAATAAAACTGTTGTGCAATAGAAAATCTGAATGTTTACCTTATGTGAAGTTCCATTAAAATCCTGCTACTTTGCTACCAATATTTGATGGCCTCTCTACCCCTGGCCAGTAATCAAGGAGACCCAATTCTCATCACTGTCACTGATGAGAGGAGGTCAGTCAGGACAGGAATGGATTTGCACAGTATTTCAAATGCAGCTCTCTGCATCAAGCACAGTTTTCCTCAAGAGCACACAGTTAACCTAATCTAGACCTGGGACTGGACTCTGTTTTTCCAGAGCCCAAAAAAGCCACACCTTGGAGCACTGTGTCCCAGTTCCAAGTATCTGACACACACACTTGAATTTTTGATTTTTCAAACACACATGTACACACACACACACACACACACACACACACACACACACACACACACACACACACACACACACACACACACACACACATCTGGGAAAGGCTAACACAGATTCAGCAGCTGTATCCCCTCTCTCCAGACTATAAGGTAGATTGCTGCCACCAGTCAGATACTCTTAAGGCTCTTACAAAGGGTAGCCAATTATGCTGTGTCAAATTAATATTGATATAAATGGTAGAGTATGAACGAATCAATAAGGCTTATCGGACACAGTGTCACTAAAATAAGCACAAGTACTCTCAAGATGTTAAAGGTATTCACTAAAAGACCAGCCACAAAGAAAAGGTATAAAATATTTAATGGATAATAAAATAGAAAACAGGAGAACACTTATTATTTAGTTACAATAAACAGAGTTTTTGGTCACAGGAAATATAAAAATAACACAATTGTGCTGAATGTCACAGATGCAGAAAAAGAGATTATACCAAACTAATTTCACTGTACTTTTCTTAACTGAATGAAAGAGAAACTGTCCCTAGTTAAATCTCTTAGTATTGCAAGGCAAGATGTACTGCTGAGATGCTCACTTCCACAAGGCAAGATGAGATACCACTCATTGACTGAACTGTACAGCTAACAACTAACAACTTAACTGTGATAAATGACAGATCTTTTATATCAGATTCCAAAGAAAAACTAAAACTACAAACTGCTGCTGCCAGAGGTCTGCCCTTCAGCTGGTTATAGAATGACATCACATCTAGTCACCTGACTGGCACAATACACATTCAGAACTCTGTTAAGATTTTGTTGCAGCAATTTTAACATAAACAACTTTTACAAATGCATTTTAATACGGGCATCTGTACAAATCAGTGTGACAATTAAATTACACAAGACTGTTTACAAAACTTCATCCAGGCATGCTGACATATGCCACACATGCACTGTCTTGCTTCTCCTGGCACAGATGGAAATACCTTGCAACATCACAAAGAGTATGAAGAAGAAACGTTTGTTGCTATATGCAAAGATACTAATGTAAGTCCAAAACTGCAGCTGTTATGTTTCGGTTAGCTACATATACACAGACCAGCTGGTGATTCTGTATATTTAAAAAGGGAATCCTCATCCCTAATGTTCTAGGCATCAAAGGTTTTCTTGGGAAGCCATTACTTTCTTAGCACCCAACTTCAACCGTCCCAAGTAAGTATGAGGGGTTCTAGACTAATAAATTCCAGTATCACATGTTCTGCCATAAATTGTTAAGATCAACAGAATCTGTCCTTAAGATTTCCTATGGCAAGTTAGATTAAAGTTTGTACCTGAAGAACTTGACAGTGATGCCACTAAATATTACAGCGGAGGAAATTGTTGACTCTTTAAATTGGTAATGCAATTATAGTTTGCATTTTGATAAAGCTGTATATTTACTCTAGCCCTAATTACTAACAAACTCCCTTATTTTCACCAAAAGAACAATTCCAGGTCATGAAGTCAGAAAATGTAAGGATTTTGGCTTCTTGCTGCATCACGTTTATCCTCATAGGACTTATCAGACATACCACACATATAGATCAATATATACTCTCTTAATTTCCTGAATTTTTATGCTTCTTAGTTTTCAGAAACCAGAATCACGTTTCTATATACACATATATACATTGCAACATTTTATTTAATTTCCTTTTCATGTAATCACAAAGCTTTAAAAAGTTAATTGAAAGCGTATTTCATCTAAAATTCATTTATTTGAATCATATTTCATAGAAAATGTCATATACAGCAAATACTGCTTTCTTAGTGTGACAAGCCCCTTGCATCCCCACAACCCCTTACTTAAACATACTAACTCCATAGCCATGGAGAAAAGAGAAAACACCACACACACAGTAAATCATTGCTGGTGTAGAAGAAAAAAACATCTAGAGATGGTGGTACAACATAAGGTTGATACTGTCAGAGTACAAATAGTGATTTGATGTTGTCAATTTTCATTTGTTCCTAAACTCTTGGATTCAGATACAATCTAACATAGTAAACACATAAATGAGAAAACTAACTAAGTAAATAAATAAATAATTCCAGCTGCTCAGCACCAACTATCCAATTTGATACCCTATCTTCCTAGGGGAGGTGATTATCTTAATAAATTAATTGAGATTGAAATTGAGTTAATATTAAATTATAGAACATTGTCCCCTAGAGGGTTGAATCAAGAAGTAATTGTTTGTTTTTAGATAGAATATTTGATAAGTCAATATTTAAATATGTGATTTATATTAAAATATTTGGATATGTTGTTTATCTATTTAAACTGAATTGTTAATTGATTTATTGCTTGTTAAATTAATTTAATGAGGGTTGTACCTGTATAAAAGAAGTAGACTTGAACTGTGTTTTGAATCCTGTGAAAGTGAATGGCTGAGGTCCCATACTGAATGGTTAAATAAAACAGCTGGTGATGAGCAGCTGGAATTTTTTATTTTTTTGTTTTCTGCTGTTCGGATATGATCCTCAGATATGATTCAGCTGCTTCTACTAGCTCTAGAATCACTGAAAGCTCTCAAGCTCCTCCCTTTTCCATACTGCCCTAGTCCCTAACATACCACAGATTTCGTTTGCCGCCTTAGAGTACAGACATGGTTACTGCTTCAGCTCTCGAGTTAGTGTTTTTGGGTGCTGTGAGTCTTTTTCTTTAATTTTATTTCAAGAACTTCTTTAGAAATCTTATTGCACTTTCTCTCTCTTTTGCCACTGAATAACTTTTTTAAGTACGACTGAATTAATATTTTAAGTACTCTGTATTTTACCATCATTGATAATTACCTTTTCTGTAGTACATCATTAATACCATTGCTGGTATTTTCTTCTTTGTATTTCCTCTTTTGTAGTCCTTAAAAAATAAACTTTATTTCTAAATCTGTACTTGTAATTCCTTCCTTCCTTCACAATAATGGCTAAGAAACTCTTGGTATCAAGAAATGTACAGACTGTGGCCACAAAATCCCTTTATCTCATACACATTTAACCCTAGGGCCCTTATAGGTAGATGGAATAAGCTTATTCTCAAAGGCTTGCTACATTCTAAATCATATACTTCAACAGCATCTTCTAGGGCTCAAACCCCCAAGAGTACAGAGAAAAAGGACTCCAGAAAGTGTTCCCCTGAACCAATTACTTTATCAGCTCCAGGTTCTGAAACTCATACGAAACTGGGTAAGACCTAGCTCCTTGGATCTGAAAACCATAAAGGAGAAATCTCCTTAGATCCGATTGCACCTCTTGGCTCTGGATCCATTCACATCCAGATTCCCCTCTCTTTTTTGGGATGCTGTCCAAGACACTACCACTCTAGACCTTCCTTAAGAGCGTCCTTGATCCTCTCTTCCAAAAGCTTGACCAAAGCTGACATGGAAAGAATGATGAGGAAGTTTCTCTCATTTCAAATACAAATGGAGGTCCTCCCAGCTCTGACACCATCAGATCTGTTGACCCTTATTAGTAAAATCCCCCCTCACTCCTTCTCCAATCTGACCTATGGTATCTGAGTTGTTGGATCTGAAGATTCCAAAATCATTCTCTCTGGATCTGAAGATATTGGTGTGACGACCCACCACTGGACCAGTAATGAGGGAGCCTCAATCCTCACTACTGGCAACAATAGGGACGTTCACTGGGAGGATAACAGTTACACACACAGTATTTCCAAATGCAGCTTTCTGCATCAAGTGCAATTTCCCTTCAGAGCACACAGAGACCACAGTTAGTCTGGGGCTGGTTTCTCCCTCTTTCTCCAGATCCCCAATAAGACTCCCCAGTGGCACAGCTATATAGTTGAGATCTCAGCTGTGTGACCATGCCAAGACCTCCAGCACCCTCTCTGTCCAGCCACTGCTTCATGTATGCCCAAGTAGCAGACACACACACACACACATACACACACACACACACACACACACACACACACACACACACACACACACACACACACACACACACACTCTTTGAGGTTTGATTTACAAACACGCACACATGCACACATGCTCGCGCACAAGGCTGACACAGGTTTACTAGCTATGCCCCCTTCTGCCCAGACTATAAGGTAGTTATCACTGCCACCAGTCAACTCCTTATCAGCTACTTTACAGCCCTTAACAAGGGTGGCCATTACTGTAATATTGATGTTAACACAAATGGTAATTTGACCAAAAGCAAGACTATTAGGAGTGGCCCACACAGTGTCACCAAATAAATATGCAAGTACACTAAAACTTAAATATCTCTACACAGATCAGCCACAATGAAAGGTTTAAATATATTTAATAATAAATAATAAAAGAACAAGGCAATACTATATATATATATATATATATATATATATATATATATATATATATATATATATGTATTCACAGTGACATCAGAGTTCAAAACCACAGGAAATATTTAAGACAACATTGCTGGACAGTCTCAAATAAATAAACAAAAATATCTAAACTAAACTTCACTATATTCCTGACTGTATCTAAGGGAGTTATGCTATTCCCTAAAAACTTACTTCATTAGAGCAAGGCAGATGTGGGGAATGGTTCTTGTCAGGTGGACCAAATACAGAATGCTCTGTCTCACTAAGAGACTTCTCAAATTAATATCAAAAATATTACTGCTGCAATAGCTTGCTGAATGACATCACCTCTTGTCATTTGACTCCTAGTTCCCAAGCACAACAATCATTGATGGCAGCTGGTAGCATTTAGCATTTAGCATATCCCTGTAAAATATATAGACAAGGGCTTTGTTCAAATCTTTGGCAGATGCTGGCAGTCATAAAACAATTGCATTCATTTATGCTTTAAAGATTAGTAATTAGTTTACCCTAAAGACAATACAGAAAGGTTCTTAGCACACACTTTGTCTCTTGCTACATTGAAAACTGAAAGATACCATCTTTTATGGTCTAGCCTATAAATTTATTATTATTTATTTATTTTATTTTACATTTGTTAACTGGGAAAGTCTGACTGGGCACAGGTCCTTTTTCAGCAGAGGGCCGGAGAGAAAAGCTCCTGATACAAACATATAACTTACTTATTCTACAGTTTTGCTTACATAAAACAATTAGTTACCATAAAACAATATGAGATAGAAAGAAACAGTGTACAGCACTTGTGGAAGTATATAACAGTATAAAAAAAAATCTCAAGCAGGATTAAATTCCAACATTATTGAAGTTTGTAAATGTTATATATAAAGAGTTAATATATATTTAGACTGCTCAGCAAGTTCCCAGGAATGCAAGGAATTAATGTGTTACAAGTTATGGTGGGTGACAGGTAGTGAAGTAGTGGTGAGAAGGAAAGAAAAAAGGGGGAGGTTAGTGGGTGGAGCAAAAGAACTAAGAAGTGGGATGTGGCTGAGAGTAGAAAATAGAAGAGGAATAGTCAGGATTATAACCAGAAGCAGTGGAAGGATGCATACAGAGGTATTAAGGCTAAGAATGAAGGATGAGTTGACATAAGGGGTGATAGGTAGGGGTATCTTGAATAGAAGAGGAATGTGTTTCATTGGTGGAATTAGCAAAGTGTTTGAAGAGAGGGATGTGGTAATAGAGCTAAGGAAGCTTAAATTAAAATAATTTAATTTCAGAAATTTTAATATACACACATCCAAACAGTTACAAAAGTGCATGTACATTTCTGTTCTCTTCCAGCAGGGCACACTGTGGTTACATCTCATACAGCACTTTGCAAATATCTTTTCAACACACACGTCTGTACAAGCAGTTTGATATGCACATGACATACAGTTCTAATACATTTATAACACAAGCATCTTGTATAAATTATTTCAAAATTCACCAATGACATATAATTATTTACAAAATTCCAGCTAGCTATGCTAGCAGTAACTCCATTCGTCACCACTGGCATCTTCGACTCTGATAGGTTCTCTGAGTAGACCAGCTCCTAGTGCCATGTAGCCATAGCGCTGGTACTGGATCTGAGGTGTTGGAGTCAACTCCAAAATTTTGGGAGCCATGTCTTCCCCTAGGAGCCTCAGCATTAGATCGGTTCGCTCTGACTCCCTCTTTGAATGGTCTGCATAAGCATGTTCTTTTGGAGCCATCTGTCTCTTTCTCTCTGAGGCATTCTGCATTTGAGATAGTGGAGACAGGTTTCTCTTTCCCTAGATCTCGAACTTGTCCACCTTCTTTATCTCTGACCACTCTAGCCCATTCATTTCTGTATCTTGAGCCTCAATTATCCTTGCCACAGGGGACAGCCAGCCCAAGTTAGTCTCCAGGATACTCAACAGGGTATAATGATTTGTTCCAACATTTCTCCAGAACATCCCACTAAAGAGGTTCCCAGGAAGAAAAAGTGTAAAAGGAGGCATTTGGACTCTCCTCAAGAGTCCGTCACAGAAGATACCAACATCGATGAGGGGAAAAGGTTCCCAAGATCACCATGAGAGAATGTCTCATTTGGAGACATTCTGGAACACCTAAAGCAAAGGGGTGACTGGTCTCCTATTAACTCTTCCCAAGAGGAGTCAGTATTCCTTGATGCTTTTTGTGCTGGTCCAGCTACCTCCTGGGTGACTCTGCTTGTCTATGATCTCGTTGATTTAGTTTCTGCAGGTGTGGAAGGAACCTGATAACATTGAACCAATCCTGAAGAGACCACACTGGATACTCGCACCACCTAAGGACTGAAATTTCTGGAGCAAGGGAGTAACGGTTGATGCCATGGTCACAGCAGCAGCCACCAAGAAGGAACTAGCGGAACAGGGTTCCTCTGTCCACTCCCCAACAGGAAGTCTGGGACGATGGACAGATTTCATTTGCCCTCTGGTCACTGAACTATCTTGCACGTTTCACAGGAATCCAGAGGGATTTGATAAAGAAACTCTCCAAATCCCTCTCTGGGACCATATCCTCCATGGCAGAGAGTAATGTTGCCTCAAAGTTGGCTAATCTTCAGTACATTTCCAATTCTTCCATAAAGCTTATATCTCATGCAGCAAAAGGTACCTCACTGGCAGCAATATTTTTATTTATTTATTTATTTATTGACATTTGTTAACCGGGTTTGTCCAACTGGGCGTGTGGCCCATTTTCAGTGGAGACCCGAGGAGAAAAGCTCCATTAGTACATTTTTAAACAAGTACAATTTTTAACAATATTGATATAATAGCAGTTATAGCAAAAAGTTAAAGTTGAATTGAAAAGAAGCTTAGTAACATAATTTTACATTGATATAATTCAATAGGTCAACAATAAAATATTTTTGTTTGTATAAAATATGCAAATGCATAGTAGACACATTGGAGAGAGAGGTGTAATGAGGTACTAAGTATGGACCTTTTGAGGGTACATAAAAGGAAGGAAGACTAGGTGGGGTCATGGCAAGGGCAGGTCCTAGAATTGAGAAAATAAGCTTTTAGCTCATTTTTAAAGTGTGAGGTGTGGGAGATTGAACATAAGTCAAGGGGAAGTTTGTTCCAAGCATGGGCAAGGGAGTGTTTGTAGAGTAGTTTGCCTACTGACCTTTTTGGGTGGTAGACATCAAGTAATTGTTGGTTAGAAGTATGGAGGGTCCGGGATGGAATGTAGATGGTGGCTAAGGAAGATAGAGATGGACAGAAGGAGGTTTTATAAAGAATAGAGAGCAGCATATGAAATTGATAAGATAGCAGAAATTGGGGAAGTTGAAGCCATTGAAGAGAGTTTAAAGAAATGCAGTGGTGTGAGTTGCATGGGGAGTTAGTAATGAATCTGGCTATTTTATGGTAAGTCTATTGGAGTTTGTTTGGAGTGAAGGCCTGGATATTGGCAAGAACTGGGGCGGCGTATAAGAGGGAGGAGAGGAGGAGTACCTGGCCCAGGGTAAGTCTAGATTCAGGGGTTAGGAATTTTTTGTTCTGATATAGCAGACCTAGTTTCTGTTTTGTATTTTTTATACATTAGAATATGTGTAGGTTGAACTTTAGTTTGTCATCGATAATGACCCCTAGGAGTTTTGGAGATGTAATAAAAAAGAGGTTTTGTGTTGAGAAAGAGAACAGGGAAGGAAATGTAGGAGTTTGGTCTTTTTCGGATTTTGGATCCATAGGTTGTGAGACAGCCATTGTTCAGTGGGTAGTAGGGCTTGCTGGGTCAGGGAGTGTAGTTCAGGAATATTATTTGAGATGGATATAAGTATAGAGTATTGTCGGCATACTGAATAAGGGAGGATTTTTTGCATGAGGTGTAAAGATCATTGGTGAAGATGTTAAACAAAAGGGGTCCCAAAATGGAGCCTTGGGGAACACCAGTGGAGATGGGAAGGAAAGGTGAGGAGGATGAGAGCCATTTGACAGATTGTTCCCTGCCAGATAGGTAACTATTAAACCAGGCAAGTGCGGAGGGGGATAGGTGGAGATTTGCAAGTTTGGATAGTAGTAGAGGATGAGAGACAGTATTGAAGGCTTTGGAGACATCTAGGAAGAGACAGGAAATGAGTGTATTGTTTTCTAGGGCCTCTGCAATGATATGAGTGAAGGAGAGGAGGGCAGTGGTGGTGCTGTGGTGAGGATGAAATCCATGTTGGGTAGGGGTAAGTAAGTGATGTGTGAGGAGGTGATTGAGAAGCTGTGAGGGAATACATTTTTCTAATATCTTGGAGAGGGAGGACAGAATGGCAATGGGTCAGTAGTTTGAGGTGTCAGTGGAGTTTCCACCTTTATGAAGAGGGATAGTAAAGAAAGATTTCCAAAGGGTGGGGACAGTTGATTCCAGAATAGATCGATTAATTAGTATAGCTATAGGATAGGCAATTGAGTCAGCAGCAGGTCTGAGGAATATAGGAGATAGATTGTCAGTGGAAGGAGAGCAAGGTTTTAGCTTGAGTAGTAGAGATTTGATGTAAGTAATGGGAACTGGCTCAAATGAAAACACAGTTGTGTTAGTGGGACTTGGAGGGGTGGTTGTCGAAGTAGAGTTTGGCTTAGAGGTTACCAGATTTTGGATGGAAGAGATAAAGTGTTTATTCAGTAGGATAGCTGTTTCCTATGAGGAAGAGTTAGGGTATGGGGAGGGATTAGAGGGCTTCCCAGGATAGAGGATGTTGTTGAGAGTTGACTAATATTTTCAAGGATTGGATTTGTTGTTAAGCTGAGCAGAGCTATAGTATAACTTTTTGTCATTAGTTGTATTTTTTTTGCATTTTTTTTCCATTAGAAGGCATGCCTAGATGTGCTTATGTGACTTTGCAGAACCATTCAAAGCTTTCTTAGTTAATGCTTCTTTTGAAGGAAGTTCTTTATTTGGCCCAAGGTGAAAGACACACTCTCTAGGTGTGAGAAGGAAGGTAAAACTATGTCTCCTGTAGGTGTGTATTTTTCAACCCCTCAATTAACCTTTTTCTAGGAATCAGTGGGGTGGTCAAAAATGTCGTTCAGGAAATCCCAGGTCAGAAAATCCCAGGGTCCCTTCCAGGATCCACATGAAGACAGACCCCAGGGGCAGGGGACCCTCACAGCAGAGGAGGTCCACAAAATCAAGGAACTAGTGATGCTTTCTCTGACAGATCCTACCAGTGCTCCTGAAAGGAGTCCTGACTGTCCAACTCTAGAGTCAATTTGGGGTCGCTTATCCCTGCACCAGAATGCCTGGCTAGAAATTACAAAAGATTAATGGGTGTGGAGGATAATATTGAGAGGTTATATCATACCATTTTCTCATCCACCCCATTGGTTTCAAAGAAAATCCCCATTGTTCCATTGAGTCAGAGGGAAACAGCGGCACTAGAAATAAACAAGGTGCTAGCAAAAACAGTCATCCAAGAGGTCCCCCTGGACCAGAAATAGTCTGGAACTTATTCAAGACTCTTTTTTGTGTAAAAAAAAACAGGGGACTGGAGACCAATTCTGGATCTCAGCAATTTAAATCAATCGGTTCAATACACAAAGTTCTGGATGACCGTGGTTCAGTCCATTCTACCCTTTCTGCACAAGGACGATTGGATATGCTCGATAGATCTTCAGAACACATACTATCATATCAAAATGAACAGATGATCCAGGAGATACCTACACTTTCGGCTGGAAGCCAGTGATTACCAGTTCAGATCTCTGCCCTTTCTTACCACAGCTCCCAGGGTGTTTACCAAGTGTATGGCTGTAATGGTAGCTCACTTGAGACTACAGGGATTCCAGGTGTTTCCATACCTAGATGACTGACTCATCACTGTTCCAACCAGATATCAACTGATCCAAGCTCTGGACTGCATACTACAGTTATGCTCCCATCTTGGTATTTCAGTCAACTACAACAAATCTCATCTGGAGCCAAAGCAGACATTGGAATTCATGCAATGCCTCATTCAATATGATCACATAAACAGCATCTCTCCCCTTGTCAAGAGTTCAGACTATTCAATTCCATGTCTGAAAGATCATCCAAAACTCTTCTGTGTCAGCTCGTTTAATTCTAAGAGCTTTAGGATCTGTGTCGGCGTCAGTCATCCTAGTACAATTGTTGAGGTACCATATGAGAAATCTTCAGTGGACTTTGGCAACTCAGTGGTCCATTCTTCACCATTTCATGTCCACTCAGATAAAAATAACTCATGCTTTCAAAAAAATATCTCCTATGCTGCAAGAGGGACACTCCTTTGTTCTTCCCGAACCCAAGGTCATAGTGACCACAAACATGTCAGATTCGGTAGTGGGGCACTTTCTGGGAAGGACAGTCCAAGGCACATGATCCCCTAAAGAGGTCAACACACATATCAATGTCCTGGAAATGAGAGCTGTTTTCCTAGTGTTGCAGGCCTTCCAAGACACTCTCCCAGCTGGGATTACTGCAATTCAGAACATGTCTGGTACATCAACAAACAATGGTGAACCAAATCTTATCCCCTGTGTCAAGAAGCTTTGAGTGTGTGGCAATGGACAATTTCTCCTGATTGATTTCTGATAGCAATGTACATTCTAAGAAAGTCCAGTGTGATTGCAAACAAGTTGAGCAGGTCTATTCTAATTTCTCATGAGTGGTCTCTCAACATGAAGGTGGCGGAGAAGATATTCCATTGTTGGGTTCAGCTGTGCTGTGACAATTTCTCATTCCCTCTCAGCAACAAGTGCAGCAGGTTGTTTGCCCTCATCCTCCCACTGGAGGAGTCACTGAGAGATGCTCTACTTCACAGTTGGCCCACTGGTCTTTTATGCCTACTGCATTACCCCAATACCCAAGTTTCTTCAGAAAGCATCTTAATTAAAGAGTACAGTAATCCTCACTGCTTCTTATTGGCCACAGCAAAGCTACTTTCCCTTCCTTTGGCCTCATCTTAATTATCCTTCATGGTCTCTGGATCCAGCTCTGGACCTTTTGTCTCACCCAATGGACTTGATTCACCCAGACATTCCAGGCCTAAAGTTGACCGTATAGTTTTTCCAGTTCCATTCATTGCTAGACACCCCAGGGTCTCCTCCCTGGTCTGTCATATTCTTTTATCATCCCACAAAGCTTCCACTAGGAAACTGTACAAAACCAAATGGAAAAGATTCATATTTTGAGCAAAATGAAAACAATTAGATCCCTTTTCCACTCCTGTATATAATGTTCTGGAATTTATAGCCTGAACTTTTAATGAAAGAATTAGCTCTTCTACTATTAAAATACATTTAGCTCTCATCTCGTTTTCATATAGGAATAAATAATTCATCTGTAGCTTCCTCCAAACTCTGCAGAGCTTTTATAGGAGGAACCTTTCTTCTTAGACCTCCAGTTATAGATTGTACTCTGGCTTGAGACTTAAATGTTGTCTTGCAAGCTCTAACCCAGTCCTCATTTCAGCCTTCAGCTAAAATGGAGAAAAAAATTCTAACCTGGAAAACTTTCTTTTTAGTAGTGTTTACCTCTGCCAGAAGAGTTTCTGAATTACAGACCTAGTCTTCTAAACCCCCTTATTTGATTTTTCATAAAGATATAGTATCCTTGAGTACTAATCATTCCTTTCTTCCTAAGATGGTGTCAGAATCTAATATCAATCAAACTAGCAGTCAGACAGTCTTCTTTCCAAATTTTTCGAACAAAGGAGAGTATATTTTACATCTGTTGGATGGTCATAGAAAATTATGTTTTTACTTACATAGAGCAAAAAATTTAGAAAAATGGATCAAATATTTGTGTCCTTCTCAGATTCAGAATTGGGCAAATTGGTCTTGAAAGTAGCATTAGCTAAATGGTTGACTGATTGTATTACCTTTGTTTATAATAAATTGGGCATGTCCTTACCCAAACTACCAAGAGCACATTCTACAAGATCCATGGCTCCTTCTTCAGATTTTTTGGCAGGATCATCTATAGATGATATTTGTTCTAGTACAACTTGTGCTAATCCTCATACCTTTATTGCTCATTACAAATTAGATGTGGTCTCAAGAGGCAGAGCAGCATTTGGCTCAGTTGTGCTCACGAATATTATTCCTTAGAGTCCTTTCAGAATTAAAGTAGCTGGAGACTCTGTCCCAAGAGTTGAGGAATGTATGAAAATTGACAACATCAGATAAAGAAGTTATGTACTCACCATAATGTTCCATGTGTATTGTCCGTTTTCATTCATCCTCAACTACCCTCCCGCCAACCACCTCCTTGTTTTTTGGAAGGATCAAACATGCTAAAGGAACCTAGTTCCTTTGTTTGAGTCCCAAATTTTGCTTGTTATCTTACTAATGTATTCCTTTTCGATGCCCTACAGATGTAAGTGGCAGCAAGCAATATCTGAGGTATGTTAGGGACTAAGAAATTATGGGAAAGGGAGGAGCATGAGAGCTTTCAGTGATTCACAAGCTAGTAGAAATGGTAGAGTCAGATCCAAGGATCAGATCTAAACCCAAGAGTTGAGGAAGAATGAAAATGGATAACACAGATGAAACGTTATGGTGAGTACATAACATCTTTTTTCTTAGACTACTCAGTCTTATAAATTCATATAATCCTATGATCCTAAACCACACCAGCAGTGATTCTAGTAAGTTTTCCCTGAATTATGGTTCAAACAGATGTGTTTTAGAGGAAATGTGCTTTCAGTGATTTGTGAACTGACAAAAAGGCAGTTAAAGAAAGTGAAAGGTACCCATATATATCTGTGCATGTGTGTATGGATCTACTTTAGAAGCTCTAAGTTTTGAAACTTCAAACTGCAAATGATCAAGACTATAGAGGTGGAAGTTTTGAAAATTCAAAATTGTAATAAAAACAAAACAAAAAAATTTAACTTTTAAGTGCCCCCCTGCAACCCCCAAACCTCTGTTAAATAAATATACCAACTCTGAGATCTTGCTACACCGAGGAAAGTGGTAAATTTCCCATTCCACACTATACATCAATCTCCATTCAAGATGTCTGAAGTTTCAAAACTTTGATCTTATGGTCTCGAACATTTGCAGTGTGAAGCTTTGAAGCTTCAAGCTTGTGAAGGGAATCTGTGTGTATATATACACACACATATGAACACATGAGCATGCAAGTGCGCTCGCACGCACACACACACACACACACACACACACACACACACACACACACACACACACACACACACACACACACATTTTCCAGGCTTACTATTGAACTATAATAAAGACAGAGTAAAGGGAAAGATGAAAAACTGGGATAAAAAAGATGATCTGTATGTGTGTGTGTGTGTGTGTGTGTGTGTGTGTGTGTGTGTGTGTGTGTGTGTGTGTGTGTGTGTGTGTGTGTGTGTGTGTGTGTGTGTGTGTGTGTGTGTGTGTGTGTGTGTGTGTGTGTGTGTATCTATATTAGAACATCAAAGTTTCAAGTCTTCGAATGTTCTAATATCGACACCTAGTAACCGAAAACCAGTAAGACCGAAAATTTAGAACATCGAATTTTTTCCTAGGGAAAAAATTTGCTGTTACAAAGCACAGACACACAACACAAACACACCAAACAAACAGCAATCTACACACATACACCTAAAATCTTACATCTAAACCTACACTAAACTGTACATACACCACTATCTACCCACTTACCTTAACCCAAACCCTAACCCTATGGTCCGTCATTATCGCATGCACACCTCACCCTTACCCTAACACTAACTCACCTATCCCACCCTAACCCTCACGTCCAAACATTTGCACACTTACCTGACGGGTGCCCTAACCCTAACTCACCTATCCCACCCTAACCCTCACGTCCGCACAATCGCACACTTACCTGAACCCGACCGTGACTTTCCACTGCAGAGCAGAAAATAGCAAAGCGACAATAAAGGACAACCAAATTCTTTCCCTAGGAAAGAATTTGGTTATTTAAAAATTCGTTATTTTCAGCTTTCGGTTACTAGGTGTCAATATTAGAACATTTGAAGACCTGACACTTTGATGTTCTATTATAGACCCGTGTGTGTGTGTGTGTGTGTGTGTGTGTGTGTGTGTGTGTGTGTGTGTGTGTGTGTGTGTGTGTGTGTGTGTGTGTGTGTGTGTGTGTGTGTGTGTGTGTGTGTGCACATGTGTGCATGACTGTGTATATGTAGTTAAAATTCTTTTATAATTCTGATCTGCACTGAATAATTGTAATAACTTCTTTGCAGTTTATGCATTAAGTGGGTGAGTAAACTGATATAGTAGCCTTTTTTAACTGTTATAGTAATGCACTGTAATAAATGTGAACTTGAACTTGGATCTGTTGAAGATCACCATACTGTATTATGTTCTAGTTTCCTTGGCCAAGTATAAACTGGATAAGTTTCAGTTTATCTTTCATATCATTCATTTATTTTCTGAGCTGGAATTCCTTGATTGGATTTTCAATAGAAAAACACTGCCAGTGTAGTTTCTACTTGTACACTAGCAATGATTCAGACTCCATGATTATGCGACTCTCAGGTTAGTACATATAATACAAGAGGGATGTTGGTACACTTGCCCTCCTACAAAAAGAATACTTTTTTAAAATTTTCCTCAGGTTAAAGCTTTGACCAGTTTGTTTCATATAACTTAAACTCTAATTATTTTATTCTTGAAGAAATGTAGGAAAAATGCATGTTGCTGTAGCTTTCGTAGCAGTACTCTGAATTTTTACAAGAGTGGTATGAATTTAAACAAAACTGTAGCATTACTGCATCCTTACAATAGCTCTATCATTTGTCAGCATCTTGATGAAGACTATTTTCTGTAAATAAATATATCATGTATTTCAGAGAAATAACACATATCTGTCATTTGGCTTTAGTAAGGTTCTAAGCTTGAAATGTCAGCCTGTTTAGCCATTTAGCAGTTGTCTTTCATGTTCTTGCTTTGCAGCTTTCTAGATTAGACTGCTATCTCTTATGATGAGTACTCCATCTAGCCATTCTACCACAGCTTCTACTGACCATTAGATGGCTGTAGCATCTTAGGAGATCCCAGATTGTGGCCTCATAAGTCTATAATGATAATCCATAAATCTATAATGTGTAAAGTGGAATCTTTTACACTGAGATTATCCAATTTCATCTGCCAAAATCTTTTGCTTGGATCAATCAATGAGAATATTCTGGCATTAGACATAGTTACTGCACCTCTCTAATAGTTTGAAATGCATAATGTTCTCTTTGATCAATTTATTAAGGTCTTGTGGATCAATACCTACACTTTTGACTGACTCTGTTGGTTCTGCTCTTTGTCTATTGAACTCTACACACTTTAGACACTATTCTGTCTTAATCTTAAGTACAGTTGGTATCAGTATCAGTTATACTACAGAAATTAACTTACTTTGCATCTGAATTTCATAAAATCTCTTCACAATGCCAAATGTAATGCAAGCTTCTCTGCCCAGGATATTTGATTGTTTTTAGTGAGCTTGGAATGTAACTTTCTGGAACAACAGCTTTTATTCTTTATCTTTATATACACAAACAATACAATCTAATGATTTAAGTACAATTTTGTGTTTAAGTTCAGTATTTTAAATGTCAGTTCTTCCATTATGTTGCACATTGTACTTATGTCCAGTTAAAATGCAACAGTTTTGCCTTAAAATGAACAACCTTTCAGACAAAAAGTCACTTTTGATCTCATTTACAAATAGCATGGAATGCAAATACTCATTCTAGCAGCCACTAAATGCATTGAGACTACATGTAGCAAGCACTGTATTTGACTTTGTGTGCTTTATATTGTTCTTTTGTCTCCATGATATTAGCATTTTGCTGTAGCACGTGTTTCTTAGACACATTAGCAAACAATGATTATTATCAACACAGTGCATAAAATGTTCATTTAATAATATACATTGCCTTGTCCTGCCAGTAGCTACAACATTAGTATTGTGTGTGATTTCTTTTTACTTGTTTCCTTGGTTACCATGTAGTCATTTCAAATTTGTTTCATAACTTAGTATATGTAGACCTTGTTTTCACTGTATTTCAATTACAGACTTTATTTTGCACACTTCCAGCTCACATATCTTACGTTTAAGCTGTATACTCTATAGTACACGCATTCCACATAGCATCAGTGGCTTAGTCTGGTGTTAAATCTGATTCTCTTAATAGTCAATACCTTATGTAATATTTTTATTCTACATGCAATTTTATCCCTTATAAATGAATCAGCCAAATCACCAAATTCATAGTCTTGTGCTGTATATTTAAATTCCGTGACATAAGTTTATATTGTTTCCTGAATTCCTTGATTTGTACTGAAAAATAAATACTGTATATCACATGTGGTAAGGTTTTTTGATTAACAGTATGCCTTAAATTTACTTTTTAAAATTGTAATCTTGTCTTTTCCTTTCTTGCCAAATGCAAAATTAAGTACCTTAATAGCTTCCTCTGCTGAGATATTGTTACATAGTTTTTTGCTGTTGCTGACATTCTACCTTCAGAATATCTTAACATTGCAGCAGAATAAATATCACATCCTATAGCATTACTTAGCAAATGCTCTATATCTGAAAGTCAAATACCCAGTCTTTGGAAAATATTATACATCATTCCCCTACATAAACAGGCTCATCACCAGATTTCTTAAAGTACTGTCCAATAGCAATTCTCTCTCCTCTAGCTACGATCTTAAAGAATTGTATCCACCATCAATTTAATGTATCATTTCACTTCTTTTAATCTGATCACAAATATACAACATGGTTTTAGACATAAGAACAGTACCACTGCTGCTCTTCTTAGCTTTACAAACAGGATCATTATAGAAAGAAGAAATGGAACTCTTCTCTCTTCTGTTGATGTTGGCTTAGCTAAAGCATTTGATACTGTCCCACATCAAAAACTGCTGCTTGAGCTTGCTTCTGTACATCTCTCTCAAAGAGTTCTAGCATGCTTCCACAGCTGTCTCTTAGGTAGGCCTCCAGCTGTGAAATGGCAATAAACTTATTCCTCCCTTCTCCTTGTCTCTATAGGAGTTCCTCAGGGGTACATCCTTGTCCCATTTTCTTTAACATTTGCACAAACTCACTTCATATAGCCTCCAAAGCTGCTTCTGTCATACAATATGCAGATGATTCTACCCTTATCTGCTTAGCCTCCACCCCCCACATACTTCAAAAAAATCACTCAGGACTCTCTCTCTTATATTAAATCTTGGACATCTAGCTCACAATTTCTTCATAAGCCTAACAAAATTAAGGTTATGCCTTTCACCAATAAAAATAACTCACAATTAAAACAATCCTTTTTCATTATGTCAGATTATAATATCCAACTTGAACATTTATCCCCCCCCAGAAAAATGTAAGAGTTATCAGAGATGACAACCTAAAATTTGACCAGCATGTAAAACATGCTATCAAAAAGACACATAAAAAAATAGGAACCTTAACTGCCTCCAACAACACCAGAAAAAAACAAGATCTACTTAATTACTGAAATCATTACGTTATGCATCACCTAGTTTTACTAACTTAAAATCTAACTTAGCACGTGCTACAATAAAATAGCTAAATTCACCTCAAATCTCCCTTCATACACTCATCATTGCCAAACAATCAAATCCTTTACATGGCTGGAACTCCCTAATCAACTCACTTAGTCTCAATTAATTACAACCCATATTCTTCGCTACTAATCTGAAAATAGACCAGACCTCAGAAACTCTCTCTATAGAACTACTCCACCACAAGACTTTTAAGTTCTAGCAACCAATCCCTCCTTAAAATCATCAGGTCAAATAATATACCAGGTGACTCAATATATATCAACCTCATTGGTAAAATCTAGAATAGTGTTCCACTCCATATTTGACTTTTCACAACACAAAATAACTTCAAGCTCTGTATCAAAGAACATCTCTATAAATCATGTCTCTGCTCCAGCCACAGTCCAGGCTAGCTAAACTCTTTCTCTCACCTCCAATTATCATATCTACTTCCACTCATTTCTCCCCTACCACCCTTTTATCTCTCCAATAACTTTCTGTCTCTCTCCTACATTCTGAATAATTTTTCTAACACTTCAAAATACCCCCTTACAAAAAATGCTCATATTGCTGTGCATGTTACTCTGTATGTGTTAAACAATCTTAAATTAATATGCTATTGCTGTTAAAAATTTGTATCTCTGTATCACTGTATGTTTCTTATATGGGAATGTATTTGTAACAACTACTCTACCAACATTTATATGTGGAGCTTTTCACCCTGGGTCTCCTCTGAAAAGGCGTATGCCAGTCACTCCAGTCAGACTTTCCCAATAACTAAATGCAAAATAAATATATAATAACATTTTCAGGATTGTCCCTAAATTATAGTTGCAGTGTAATGCATTTTAGAATATTAAGTCCATAATTTAATGCTCATGGAAGTTACTCTTTAGATTTAGAGGTGGTGCTGGTTGTTGTAGGGTCATCACGTACAACAAAACATTTAAAAATGAAACAGAAATGTGGTGGTCCCAGCGAGTCTGAAAATGAGAAAAAAAAACAAGACTAATGGCAGAGTATTGCTTGCTTGGTTTTATTGCTGATCAGTAGTTCTTGTGAAGTATTTGGTATTAGCTCAAGATATAGAAAGCGTATGGCAGCATTCAAATGCAACAAGTCTAGAAAGTTGCAGCAAAGCAAATATGCAACTTTCAGTTGTTAAAACACAAGTAATTCTGCTCCCATATCAGGTTTAGTGCTTTTTTTCTGACACCATGTCACATCAGTCCATAGTAGTATAAAGAGAGACAAGCAAGAGATGCACACACAGAAGTTGCTTGCAGTTTGAGTCTGTGATACAGACTAACATCATGAAGTCAAATGAAAATTAAGGCAGTTAAAAGAGCTTTACACTAATTACACACTTTATGCAACACTTGAACTTTATGTCAGAGAAAACGTAATACTGTTTAATGCCATTAAAGTTACCTGGTCTTGTTTAGAAACACTGTAGCAACAAAAATAAACTAATTCTTGTTCAAACCTTAATGGAAGAAGCCATTATGCTAATATCAAACATCTAGAGTCTATTTTACCATCGTCTAAACCACGTAAATTTCTCTTATCAAATAAACATGATGATTTGCTAGATAAGTGTGCAACTTGGCTCACTAATTAGAATGAGCCAGTATAAATGTGTAACTTGGCTCAAGTACTGAGACAGCATCTGATTGATAGCACCAGGTTACAAAAAGCAATGATTACATTTATGCCATCCCTTCTGTATTGTGGACCCATCCTGACCTCACTTATCCAAGATAACCATAATTACATAGGCAAAACCTATGAGTGGATACCTAAGCCTGTAGCTAGAATCATTTGGTGTACATACTGCTGTAATGCACTTGACAGAGTGGAGTGACATAGAAAACTCTGTACTAACAATAGTTGTACATGGCATTCAAGTTACTGTGCCACTTCCCTTGTAGATATCACCATGTTGAGGAAATAATATATCCTCACCTGACAAATGGCTTGAGGTTTTCTGCATACGGCATAAAATGATAAGAGCCTCAGCATTTTTTTTGGACTTCCTATGAATGATGTAGAAATTCAGCCAGTGCCAGCAGACCAACTAGGATCCGGAATCTACTCAAGGTTCTTTTTAGTTCCAAAGAAAACAGGGACTGGAGACCAATTTGATCTCAGTATCTTGAACAGATCGGTCAAGAAAACAAGATTTCGGATGGTCACGCTGCAATCCATTCTTCCCTGTTGGGAAAAGGAAACTGGATGTGCTCTATAGACCTTCAGGACGCTGCACTATCACATAAAAATGAACAGGCGCCCAGAAGATTCCTCCGCTTCAGGCTGGGAACCAGTCATTTTCAATTCAGGGCCCTGCCCTTTGGTCTCACCACTGCCCCGGTGTTTACCAAATGCATGGCAGTGGTAGCTTCTCACCTGAGACGACAAGGATTCCAGGTGTTTCCATATTTGGACGACTGGCTCCTCACAGCTCCCACCAAGCATCTCCTTTTGATGGCCAGAGATTACACTTTTCGCGTCTGTCAAGAACTGGGTATCTCAATAAATTGCGAAAAGTCTGTTTTGTCGCCTTGTCGTACTATTACCTACATAGGCGCAAATTTAGATACTGTAAACATGTCTGCAACTCTAACGAGCCAAAGGATATCAGACATTCAAAATTTGGTGTCTCTTCTTCTCAACAACAACAGAGCCAAGGCCAGGTTAGTTCTAAAGGTGTTAGGAATCATGGCAGCGGCCATACCTCTCCTCCCATTGGCCAGATACCACATGCGGATCCTTCAGTGGATGCTTTTTTCTCAATGGTCATACCAGGAACTTCCAATGTCTCACACCATTATGATCACGCAAGCGTGCAAAAAGCATCTCATGTGGTGGATGTCTTCCCCCCAGCTGCTGTTGGGGAGACCATTTGTTCCACCTCCTCCGGTTGCTACTCTGACAACGGATGCCTCCCTGATCGGGTGGGGGGCATTATCAGGCAGGACAGTCCAGGGCACATGGCAACCAAACGAATGCCACTTGCACATAAATGTTCTGGAGATGAGAGCAGTGCTTTTAGCGTTGCAAGCCCTTCAAGACTCTCTTCCCTTGGGAACGATTGTAATCCAGACAGACAATATGTCTGTAGTGTGGTACATCAACAAACAAGGTGGAACCAGATCATACCCCTGTGTCAAGAAGCACTCAGACTGTGGCAATGGGCGATTTCTTCTCAGCGTTTCTGATAGCAACGCACATCCCGGAAGTCCAATCACATTGCGGACAAGTTGAGCAGAGCTATTCTCATGCCTCACGAGTGGTCTCTGAAAGACTCTGTAGTGAGAGAGATATTTCTCAAGTGGGGTCAGCCTTGCTGCATCTTTTGCTACTCCCCAAAACAGCAAGTGCAGAGAGTACTTCACTTATTCCCTTTACCAGGCCAACCCAGCAGGGACGCGCTAGTCCAAGTTTGGCCCCGGGACTTCTGTATGCATTTCCTCCTTTCCCACTGATCTCTCAAGTAATACAGAAAGCTATCGCTCAGAAGGCCTCATTGATCCTCATTGCTCCTTACTGGCCTCGACAAGTGTGGTTCCCCTTTCTACATCGATTTCTTTGAGCGACTGTGGAATCTGGACCTAGTTCCAGATCTTTTGATCCATCAGTCGGGTCAGTTTCATCGCCCCTCCCTCTCTGAACCTCACTGCTTGGTTCCTCCACTTCCAACCGTAGCCAGGCTTCCTCAATTATCTCACTCTGTTAGAGATATTTTGATAGCTTCCCATAAATCTTCCACTCGAAGATTTATTTGAGTAAGTGGAAACGCTTCTCATATTGGGCACAAGGAAAGGACATAGATCCTTTCACCGCTTCCATCCAACTAGTCCTTGATTTTCTAGCTGAACTCTTCCATGCAGGTTCATCTCCATCTACTCTTAAGGTTCAATTGGCAGCTATTTCTAATTTCCATGTGGGTATTTCTGAATCTGCCCTAATGTCCCACAAACTCTGCAAAGCCTTTTTGAAAGGAGTTTTTCTTCTCAGACCTCCTGTAAGAAATCCTCCTTCTCCTTGGGACCTAAATTTAGTTCTTGCTTCTTTGATTCTTTCCCCTTTCAACCTGCAGCTTCATGTTCCTTAAAGTTATTATCATGGAAAACTCTCTTCTGGTGGCTATCACATCAGCTAGAAGAATTTCAGAACTTCAAGCACTCAGTTGTCGCTCTCCTTACCTTGTGTTTCATAAGGACAGAGTTTCCTTACGAACTAACCGTCCTTTTTGCCTAAGGTGGTTTCAACATCAAATCTAAACCAATGCATTGACCTCCCTGTTTTTTCCGGAGTATTCAAATAGGTCTGAACAAAAATTACACTACCTGGATGTTCATCGTCAATTAAGGTACTACTTGGACAGGACGAAACTATTCAGAAAATCTGATCAGCTGTTTGTCTCCTATCAGGAAACCAGAACGCGACTTCCAGTTTCAAAGGTATCTTTATCCAGATGGCTAACATCTCTGATTACCCTTGTTTATGAGATTAGACACCAGAAACTGCCTAATAAACCTAAAGCCCATTCCACCAGAGCTTTGGCTACTTCTCTAGCCTTCCAAGACAGACTGCCTATTGACACCATTTGTGCAGCGGCTACTTGGGCTACTCCTCACACTTTTATTTCCCATTATAAGTTGGATTTAGCTTCTAGGCATAGAGCTAATTTGGTTCCACTGTTCTCAGGAGTCTGTTCCGTTAGGCCACCCGGGACAAGGTGCTAGGGACGCGGTCCCATCCAGCAAGAATGAAGGCGAGATAGACAACTTAACATATAGAAGTTATGTTCTTACCATAACTTTCCATGTTAGTTGTCTTCTTCTCGCCTTCTTCTTGTCCCCACCCTCCTTCCCCTGGCCTGGACAGACCTAGAGGAGTTGTGATCGTGACCTCTCTTTCTACCACCTCTTTCTTAGCTATATGCTATTATGCATATTTCTTGTTTCAGGATGTAGGTCACCCTTCTTCTCCCTGTTGTTAGAGGTGGACTCTGTTATAGTTATTCTGTTTTATACTGTTACTATCATAAGCTGGGGTTAGCTTACAAACGAGATCTGAGGTAACTCTCGCCTAGCATTGTGGGATATAAGGGGAGCCTCGAGCCGGTGGAACCAACTCTCGAGCTTTAGAGTGGTCGGGCCGAGGTCGGCTCCGAACCCATCCAGCAAGAAGAAGGCGAGAAGAAGACAACTAACATGGAACGTTATGGTAAGAACATAACTTCTATTTCTTCCATTATGTTGCACATTGTACTTATGTCCAGTTAAAATGCAACAGTTTTGCCTTAAAATGAACAACCTTTCAGACAAAAAGTCACTTTTGATCTCATTTACAAATAGCACGGAATGCAAATACTCATTCTAGCAGCCACTAAATGCATTGAGACTACATGTAGCAAGCACTGTATTTGACTCTGTTTGCTTTATATTGTTCTTTTGTCTCCATGATATTAGCATTTTGCTGTAGCACGTGTTTCTTAGACACATTAGTAAACAATGATTATTATCAACACAGTGCATAAAATGTTCATTTAATAATATACATTGCCTTGTCCTGACAGTAGCTACAACATTAGTATTGTGTGTGATTTCTTTTTACTTGTTTCCTTGGTTACCATGTAGTCATTTCAAATTTGTTTCATAACTTAGTATATGTAGACCTTGTTTTCACTGTATTTCAATTACAGACTTTATTTTGCACACTTCCAGCTCACATATCTTACGTTTAAGCTGTATACTCTATAGTACACGCATTCCACATAGCATCAGTGGCTTAGTCTGGTGTTAAATCTGATTCTCTTAATAGTCAATACCTTATGTAATATTTTTATTCTACATGCAATTTTATCCCTTATAAATGAATCAGCCAAATCACCAAATTCATAGTCTTGTGCTGTATATTTAAATTCCGTGACATAAGTTTATATTGTTTCCTGAATTCCTTGATTTGTACTGAAAAATAAATAGTGTATATCACATGTGGTAAGGTTTTTTGATTAACAGTATGCCTTAAATTTACTTTTTAAAATTGTAATCTTGTCTTTTCCTTTCTTGCCAAATGCAAAATTAAGTACCTTAATAGCTTCCTCTGCTGAGATATTGTTACATAGTTTTTTGCTGTTGCTGACATTCTACCTTCAGAATATCTTAGCATTGCAGCAGAATAAATATCACATCCTATAGCATTACTTAGCAACCGCTCTATATCTGAAAGTCAAATACCCAGTCTTTGGAAAATATTATACATCATTCCCCTACATAAACAGGCTCATCACCAGATTTCTTAAAGTACTGTCCAATAACAATTCTCTCTCCTCTAGCTACGATCTTAAAGAATTGTATCCACCATCAATTTAATGTACCATTTCACTTCTTTTAATCTGATCACAAATATACAACATGGTTTTAGACATAAGAACAGTACCACTGCTGCTCTTCTTAGCTTTACAAACAGGATCATTATAGAAAGAAGAAATGGAACTCTTGTCTCTTCTGTTGATGTTGGCTTAGCTAAAGCATTTGATACTGTCCCACATCAAAAACTGCTGCTTGAGCTTGCTTCTGTACATCTCTCTCAAAGAGTTCTAGCATGCTTCCACAGCTGTCTCTTAGGTAGGCCTCCAGCTGTGAAATGGCAATAAACTTATTCCTCCCTTCTCCTTGTCTCTATAGGAGTTCCTCAGGGGTACATCCTTGTCCCATTTTCTTTAACATATGCACAAACTCACTTCATATGGCCTCCAAAGCTGCTTCTGTCATACAATATGCAGATGATTCTACCCTTATCTGCTTAGCCTCCACCCCCCACATACTTCAAAAAAATCACTCAGGACTCTCTCTCTTATATTAAATCTTGGACATCTAGCTCACAATTTCTTCATAAGCCTAACAAAATTAAGGTTATGCTTTTCACCAATAAAAATAACTCACAATTAAAACAATCCTTTTTCATTATGTCAGATTATAATATCCAACTTGAACATTTATCCCCCCTGCAGAAAAATGTAAGAGTTATCAGAGATGACAACCTAAAATTTGACCAGCATGTAAAACATGCTATCAAAAAGACACATCAAAAAATAGGAACCTTAACTGCCTCCAACAACACCAGAAAAAAACAAGATCTACTTAATTACTGAAATCATTACGTTATGCATCGCCTAGTTTTACTAACTTAAAATCTAACTTAGCACGTGCTACAATAAAATAGCTAAATTCACCTCAAATCTCCCTTCATACACTCATCATTGCCAAACAATCAAAGCCTTTACATGGCTGGAACTCCCTAATCAACTCACTTAGTCTCAATTAATTACAACCCATATTCTTCGCTACTAATCTGAAAATAGACCAGACCTCAGAAACTCTCTCTATAGAACTACTCCACCACAAGACTTTTAAGTTCTAGCAACCAATCCCTCCTTAAAATCATCAGGTCAAATAATATACCAGGTGACTCAATATATATCAACCTCATTGGTAAAATCTAGAATAGTGTTCCACTCCATATTTGACTTTTCACAACACAAAATAACTTCAAGCTCTGTATCAAAGAACATCTCTATAAATCATGTCTCTGCTCCAGCCACAGTCCAGGCTAGCTAAACTCTTTCTCTCACCTCCAATTATCATATCTACTTCCACTCATTTCTCCCTACCACCCTTTTATCTCTCCAATAACTTTCTGTCTCTCTCCTACATTCTGAATAATTTTTCTAACACTTCAAAATATCCCCTTACAAAAAATGCTCATATTGCTGTGCATGTTACTCTGTATGTGTTAAACAATCTTAAATTAATATGCTATTGCTGTTAAAAATTTGTATCTCTGTATCACTGTATGTTTCTTATATGGGAATGTATTTGTAACAACTACTCTACCAACATTTATATGTGGAGCTTTTCACCCTGGGTCTCCTCTGAAAAGGCGTATGCCAGTCACTCCAGTCAGACTTTCCCAATAACTAAATGCAAAATAAATATATAATAACATTTTCAGGATTGTCCCTAAATTATAGTTGCAGTGTAATGCATTTTAGAATATTAAGTCCATAATTTAATGCTCATGGAAGTTACTCTTTAGATTTAGAGGTGGTGCTGGTTGTTGTAGGGTCATCATGTACAACAAAACATTTAAAAATGAAACAGAAATGTGGTGGTCCTGTGCGAGTCTGAAAATGAGAAAAAAAAACAAGACTAATGGCAGAGTATTGCTTGCTTGGTTTTATTGCTGATCAGTAGTTCTTGTGAAGTATTTGGTATTAGCTCAAGATATAGAAAGCATATGGCAGCATTCAAATGCAACAAGTCTAGAAATTTGCAGCAAAGCAAATATGCAACTTTCAGTTGTTAAAACACAAGTAATTCTGCTCCCATATCAGGTTTAGTGCTTTTTTTCTGACACCATGTCACATCAGTCCATAGTAGTATAAAGAGAGACAAGCAAGAGATGCACACACAGAAGTTGCTTGCAGTTTGAGTCTGTGATACAGACTAACATCATGAAGTGAAATGAAAATTAAGGCAGTTAAAAGAGCTTTACACTAATTACACACTTTATGCAACACTTGAACTTTATGTCAGAGAAAACGTAATACTGTTTAATGCCATTAAAGTTACCTGGTCTTGTTTAGAAACACTGTAGCAACAAAAATAAACTAATTCTTGTTCAAACCTTAATGGAAGAAGCCATTATGCTAATATCAAACATCTAGGAGTCTATTTTACCATCGTCTAAACCACGTAAATTTCTCTTATCAAATAAACATGATGATTTGCTAGATAAGTGTGCAACTTGGCTCACTAATTAGAATGAGCCAGTATAAATGTGTAACTTGGCTCAAGTACTGAGACAGCATCTGATTGATAGCACCAGGTTACAAAAAGCAATGATTACATTTATGCCATCCCTTCTGTATTGTGGACCCATCCTGACCTCACTTATCCAAGATAACCATAATTACATAGGCAAAACCTATGAGTGGATACCTAAGCCTGTAGCTAGAATCATTTGGTGTACATACTGCTGTAATGCACTTGACAGAGTGGAGTGACATAGAAAACTCTGTACTAACAATAGTTGTACATGGCATTCAAGTTACTGTGCCACTTCCCTTGTAGATATCACCATGTTGAGGAAATAATATATCCTCACCTGACAAATGGCTTGAGGTTTTCTGCATACGGCATAAAATGATAAGAGCCTCAGCATTTTTTTTGGACTTCCTATGAATGAGTTGCCTGAGAAACTATAGTTCTGAAAGCCTTGTCCCTTCTTCTCTAGTCTTTCTGTTAATATAAATAAGCTGTTGTCATGAAGGACAAAGTTGCAATTGAGAATATATGGTCCTCATGTCAGTGTGAACCCATTAATGGCATGGCACTGTTCTTCTTTCAGATGTGTACAAAGGGACTGCACCTGATAATATATATTGCTATGTTAGGCACACAGCAGTACATATGCCATAGAGTATGTCATAACTGACCTACTTAACTCTGATATTAAAAATCATATATAAGATTTGATCCCAGGCAGTTTGACTTTATTAAGGGTAAATTCTAGCTAATGAATCTGGTAAACATCTTTGTGAGAGTAACACAAGTTGTTTTTACAGTGGTCATGCTGTCCCTACAGCATACTTCACTGTAGTTAAAACATTTGATATTATAGCTCATGCTAACATAATGAAGAAGCTAAACGAGCTACAAACTTATCTCTACGTAGAAATCTATCCATCCACAACCCCTTTCTGCATATGTTGTCAGAGTGTCACTTCACCAGTGACAGTCATTGAGAGCCAAGGTTTACACCAGAGGGTGGCTAGCCCTACCACTGTACTTCCTCAAAGCTATACCTTCATATACACATTCACACCTATGGCAAATTGGATGAGGGATAAAACCTATGCAGTGAGAATAGCAGGTCTGTCCTCAGAGAACATAAAGGTGACCACTGGTATTCCTCAGGGCTGTATGTTGGGTCTTCTGCTATTCGCCATTTACTTTACAGCTTTGTGGATTAGTAATGATGATCTCTGGCTAACCAGGTTTGCAGACAACTATCAACTGGGTGCCATCCTGAAGTCCCCCTCTGATACACAGAATCTTTACCTTGAACTTACACAAGCCAACGACTGGTACTTAAAAAAAACGGTTTAAAACTAAATGCTAAAAAGTGCAATATTGTTGCATTTGTTAAACAGTCTGTCAGATCTTTTTATAATACACACAATATTCTGCTTGAAAATGAAAGTTTTGTGAGAGAACTTGGAATATGGGGAGAGAATTCCCTTGACTTTGACCATCATATTGCAACCGTGGGTAGGAAATCCTTTTAACCAGTACAGCTGCTGATTGCAAAAGGCATTTCATCTACATCCAGAAAAATTGTTATCCTCCAGACTCGGTAATGATTAGACCTATCATTGAATACAGTGTTCCCTTTGAGGTGTATCTTACTAGGCATATCAAGGAGCTGGAAAGAACCTAGACATTCCAAACTAAAAGATCACATGGTTAAAAGACAAGATATATCAGGAAAGGCTGGAAGCCCTATCTCTGTGTTCAGTGTCATATAGCCTCCTTTGGTGTGATCTGTGCCTTGTTCTTCAGGATGTTAGGATTCAAGTAGTAATAGACATTTTAATATCTCCAGAAAGTGAACAACCCCACTACCACTAGAACCAGAGATCTAAACATGTTTCAGAAAATACACAAAACACTGTGGAGATACTGATTCATTACACAGTGCCTAATCCTTATCTGGACCAAACTTCCACTAAAAAATAAGCAATGACACACACTTTCTTCCTTCAAAAAGGAATTAGGTGACTAGATGAGTATTCACAAATTCACCTCTGGCATGTCTGGTCTGTCACTCCTTGAGAAAGGAGGCAAAGTCCAGGGTGGGTAATGACAAGTTGAAAATGGCCACAGGGTACTACAGTTGGCTTGCATTTTCTATGATTCTGTAATGTAAGTTGTGCAATATCTATTATATCTGCTGGGGTAATTTCACAAATATAATGTTATACCAAATGCTAATACTCTAAAATGTAACTACATTTGTGTCTGTCCTGTCAATGTGTACATAATACATAATTATTCTGTGTAGCTTAGCTTGCCTAATAAAATAACTGAAGTTAAACATCAGTGAAGCTTGGGGAAATCCTCAAACAATGAAGCTGCTGAAAAGTTAAAAAAAAGGAAAAAGATTCACTCATTCTCAGTTTCCTGACATTATCAGTATTACAGTTTATGTAGGGTATTGGAAAATGAATGAAAGATTTGAACTCTCCCACTAGCATTGTAATAGGACATGGCTAGCCAATCCCTGTTCAGTTACTACAGTGAGGTAAGCAGTAGTTTACTGTTGTAAAAGCAAGAAGACTCAGCACTTACCAAGATTTTAGATTTAAGTAGCAGCAGGCACTGGAGTTTCTGGGACTGTTTTTTCTTGCAGATATTTTCTTAAATACTATATGGATGCTGGATAAAATTGTGTGCAGTACAGAAGCTGTCATAGAAGCAATTCATTTTTTTTGCTGTATTTATTTTTTCTTGCAGTCATTGGGTTTGCAGAAGGGCTAATAGCCCTCAATTTCTTTGTTCAAGAATCACCGACAAAGCCAAAACTAATAAAGGGAAAATTTTAAAATGTTACTCTAACTTACTTGAAAAGTTAATAGAACATTTATTTTTATTTATTACATTTGTTAACCGGGTTATGTCCGACTGGGCCAGAAGCCCGTTTTCAGTGGAGGCCTGGGGAGAAAAGCTCCACAAGCAGTAACAAAGCTTACATTAATTATAATTAATATAATACAGTGGACAGTATAGAATACAAACAATAGTATACATGTATACAGAGTCTATAAGCTTAAACAGAAATACTAATTACAAAGACTACTGTTAAGTTAGAAATACTAATTACAAAGTGTGCAAAATATAAAATAAAATCAGAGACAGTATGTATAAATATTAACAGTGATGAAAGACATGGAGTTATTAACTATGTAGAGAAAGTCTGAAATAAAATAAATAAAAATAAAAAATAAAAATATTCTGACAAATTAAAACAGAGTGCAAGCTGTTATGGGTCAGCAGAGTTAGAGCAAAGATGGAGGGAGTATAATTGGAGGTAAAGTATGCTAAGGTATGGGGGGGGTAGTAGAATTAGTCTGGAGAATGACAGGAGCAAAGCCAGTGTTTTGCAAGGTAATTTTACAGGAGTTGTTTGAACTCATGGTGGTGAGGATTTTGTGTGATGGACTGTGGAAGAGAGTTCCACAATTTGGCTATTTTGTCGGAGTAAAAGGAGTTACCATGGTAGTTGTGGGAGTGGGATACCTTTAGCATTAGCTTGTTGGGGGAGCTGAGAGACCGGGTAATAGTACTAAGTTGAACAAGGTTAGAGACAGCAGGACAGTTACTGGGTTGGTATATTATTTTGTGGGCCATGGTGATTTGGTTGTGTGATAACAGATTAGGGAGTTCTAACCAGTTGAGCTTGGAGAGGGCAGTGCAGTGGTGAGTCTTGTAAGACTGATTAGTAGCAAACTTGGCAATTTTGTT